>NW_026061892.1:560000-625000 GCF_023897955.1 Schistocerca gregaria | reverse complement strand
CTCCACCAATGCCAGAGAGTCCGGTCCGGGGTAAGAGACGGGCCTCCACTTTTTCACTCTCTAAATCATCAAATATGGCTGAAAATATGGAGAGTGTTAATACGTTGGAGTGTGTGTGTGTGTGTGTGTGTGTGTGTGTGTGTGTGTGTGTGTGTGTGTGTGTGTGTGTGTGTGTGTGTGTGTGTGTGTTTGAGGTTTACGGGCGCTAAACAGCGTGGTCATCAACGCCCAAACGCATAGAAACAGGAACACAAGCGGTGAAGGGACGAAGACGGACGCCGAACAAGGAGAACGGCTAAAAGACACAGGCCTGACGCAGTTCCAAATGCGCACATACAGAGGCAAAACAAGAGGAGACGAAACACACTAAAAAAGGAAAGGAAACACAAGGAAAAGAGAACAGATACCGAAGGGAAACAAGGAGGTAATCGTGACTGGCGGACCTCTTACCTAAAACCTGGGTGAGCCAGTCACCCAGCAGCACATTAAAACCCTCTCCCTAAAATCCGAGGCAACAGATTGGACAAGACACAAAACCGTAAGACCTTAACCACAGTCGCTGCGTCGTCTTACAAAATAGAGGGCAAATCTGGTGGCAAAGAAACCACCACCCTCTGGTCAGAGAATAAAAGACAGTCAAGTAAAACGTGGCGGACAGTAATCTGGACGCCACAAGCACTGCAGATTGGGGGGTCCTCCCGCCAGAGTAAAAAACCATGCGTGAAGGGACTGTGTCCAATGCGGAGGCGAGTGAGGAGAACCTCATGCCGCCTGTATGACTGGTAGGACGTACGCCATGGTCGCGTAGTGGCCTTTACCAGACGCAGCTTATTGTCAGAAACTGCCAGCCACTCCTCTTCCCATTGATGCATAACACGAAAACGCAAAAGGGAGGTTACAGCATGGAGGGGGACGGCACATTCAACAACGTGAGGGAGGGAACATGCATCTTTGGCAGCCACATCCGCCAGTTCGTTTCCCCTAATACCCACGTGCCCCGGCACCCAGCAGAAAGAAACCTCCTTCCCCTGCCGTTGCAGGTGGAGTAGGGCATCATGGATGTTCTGGACGACCGTATCCGCTGTGTACAAGTGTTGCATGGTCTGAAGGGCACTCAGGGAGTCAGAAAAGATGAGGAACGTAAGACTGGTAACACATCTCATCTGCTCCAATGCCCGCAAGATTGCAAACAATTCGGCATCGAGGATGGTAAACGCCGCAGGAAGCCGTAACTTGACGACGCGATCAGGGAAAACAACAGCACAACCAACACAGTCCCCCTGTTTAGAGCCATCTGTGAATACAGGTACATGGTCCAGATGCTGGTTCAAAATATCGTAAAATAAGGAGGTAAAAACAAACGCCGGAGTGCAGTTCCTCCGGTTCTCCGACAAGTCTAGAAGGATGCTGGGCCTCTGGCGCAACCAGGGAGGCAGGCGAGCAAAACCTTGTCGTTGGGGGGACACACGCCCCACACCAAGGGACTCAATCAAATGCTTGGCACAAATTCCAAATGGTCTTGTTGCCCTGGGACGACTGGAAAAGAGACGTTCCATAGGCGGTCCGGCAGCGGTAGGGTACACAGGGGAGGTAGGACAGGCAAGGAAATGACACACCCGTCGCACCATGAGGAGTTTCCGCCGGATGGCGAGCGGCGGTTACCCTGCCTCAGCACACAGGCTGGGGATGGGACTGGTACGGAAGGCACCAGTGGCCAGCCTGATACCCTCATGGTGTATTGCGTCAAGGATCTTCATATACGAAGGCCTTGCTGACCCATACACGGTGCAAGCATAGTCAAGACGCGATCGGACGAAAGCCCTATAAAACTGCAGCAGACGCGCCCGATCTGCTCCCCAGGACCGATGGCTCAGACACTTCAAAATATTCAGTGCCTTCAGGGCCCGCACCTTGAGGTCTTTAAGGTGAGGCAACCACGACAACTTGGAATCAAAAGTGAGGCCCAGGAACCTCACAGTGTCTCTAAAAGGAAGAACGGTGTCCCTCAGACGCAATTCAGTGGAGGTAAAAAGACGCCGAGAACGATTAAAATGAACACACACAGATTTGTCTGCAGAAAAGGTAAAACCCGTCTTTGCAGTCCATGCCTCTAAGAGCTTTATCGTAAGCTGCAACTGCCGATTAGCAGTGACAAGACTGGAGGAAGAACAGAAAACAGCAAAATCGTCCATAAACAAGGAGCATTGGGCAGGACTTCGGATAGTGGACGTGATACTGTTAATAGCGACGGCAAAGAGGGTGACACTTAAAACGCTGCCCTGAGGAACACCATTCTTCTGCACGTGCAAATCCGATAGCACATTACCAACCCGATACTGAAAGAGGCGGTGAGAAAGAAAGGACCAAATGAAGATGGTGAGACGGCCACGAAAGCCCCACTCATGGAGTTGATTGTGGATAAGGCGGCACCAAGTAGTGTCATACGCCTTATGAATGTCAAAGAAGACCCCTAGACAATGCTGGTTACGTAGAAAGGTCTGCTGGATGGCGGCCTCAAGCAGGGTCAAGTTGTCTATAGTGGAACGACATCTCCGAAAGCCACACTGAGAGGGGCTAAGGAGCTGCCTGGTCTCAAGCAGCCAAACTAGGCAGCGGTTGACCATGCGTTCCAACATCTTCCCAACACAGCTCGTCAAAGCAATACTCCGATAACTACTGGGATGCGTTCGGTCCTTCCCTGGTTTGAGGAGGGGAATCAAAATCGCCTCCCTCCACGAGTCAGGGTATGTGCCGGATAACCATATCATATTGAAACAGTTCAGGAGAACTTCCTTGGATGGCAGCAACAGGTGCCGCAGCATGCTGTACTGGATTTGATCATGACCAGGCGCAGTATCATGAGCCACAGACAGCGCAGAATCCAGTTCCCACATTGTGAAGGGGCAGTTATAGGGTTCAGAATTTGGAGACCGGAAGTCCAAGTGACCTCTTTCGACGGCAGTGCGGTAGCGGCAGAAATCTGGATCACAGTTAATAGTGGCGGTAGATTCCGCAAAATGCATGGCCAGTGTCTGGGCAATGTCTCTCGGCGCCGTGAGGAGACATCCCTGATGCAGCAATGCCGTGACAGGTAGCTGGCTGAGTTTCCCGGAAATCCTCCTGATGGCTTCCCATACTTTCGTAGAACTAGTGGAGCGAGAGATGGAATTCAAGAACGATTGCCATGACCGTCGTTTGCTCTCTTTAATCACTCGCCGCGCTCTGGCCCTTGCCACCCAAAAGGCCGCAAGATTGTCAGCTGAGGGACGGCACTTGAAGCGGCGCTGTGCTGCACGGCGGGCGCGGATGGCTGAGTGGCACTCAGTGGTCCACCACGGGACAGGACGCCTCTTGGGATGACCGGATGACCGTGGGATTGACAATTCAGCAGCATGTGAGATCACGGCTGCAACATGGTCTACCCATTCGTGGACGCTGGCACGGTGTTCCAAAACAGCCAGTTGGCTGAAAAGTGTCCAGTCAGCTCTGCAAAGGTGCCACCGGGGCGGCACTGGTAATGCCACAGCCTCATCCAGGAGGCGAATCCAGAGGGGGAAATGGTCACTAGAAGGAGGTCAGCTGCAGCCTCCCACAGAGCAGAATCCGCGAGTGCTGGAGAGCAAAAGGAAAGGTCAATAGCCGATGACGATCCGGAAGCAGTACAGAAATGAGTGGGAGCACCAGAGTTGAGGAGGCACAGTTCTTCAGACATCATGACGCTTTCCAGAATGCGACCCCTGGGGCAAGTAGTCGGAGAGCCCCATAAGACATTATGAGCGTTGAAGTCCCCCAGAAGAAGAAATGGGCGGGGGAGTTGGCTAATAAGGTCCGTGAGAGCATCAGAGTGTATCACATCCGGAGGTGGTAAAAAAACTGAACAGACTGTGAGCCTCCGACCCACAAGAATGTCAACTGCAACTGCTTGCAAGTCGGTGACAAGAGGGAGCTCAGATGAGGGGTGCATGTCATGGACAAAAACCGCAACACCACCCTTTGCCCTTTGCCCCGTCAGATCATCTTTTCGATATACGGTATAGCTGCGTAAAGAAGGAGAATCAGTGGCCCGAAAATGTGTCTCTTGGAGACATAAGCACAAGGGGCACTCTCGTATAAGGAGTTGTAATTCGGCCACATGCGTCCTGAACCCATTCAGGTTCCACTGTAATATGGGAGCCAGTGATCAGGGTGGCTGAACTTTCACCCTGCCTCTGTGCTTTGGAGGAGAGACCGTACTGGCCGGAGATTTATTCCTGGGGCGAGAAGATCGCCCCCGGACGACATCAATGTCCATAAGCTCCGATGACGACCCACGGGAGATGTCAGACAGTACGATGGCCTCGTCATCAGACCGATGCTGACTAGTCTCCTCAGGTGGCAGAACCTTCATCTTCTGAGGCTTTGTCTTGGGGGGCTTGGAATGCAGAGCCTTGTCAACAGTTGGAGGTTGACTCGCCTGGGCAGAAGGCGCCATATGGGGGGAGGCTGGAAGTACCTCAATGTCAGCAACCACGGCCTTGTCCGAAGTAGCGGGGAGAGCCGCAGATTTCAAAACAACCGCAGCAGCACAAGTGCACTGGTTTTTTGAGAGCGGAAGCGAAAGATGTTGAAAACACAGGAGGTTACATGGCCTTAAAGAGCTTCTTGGCCTCACCATAGGGGATGCGCTTAGATGTTTTAATCTCCTGTACCTTCCGTTCTTCAAGATAGATGGGGCAGATCCGGCTCCAGACAGGGTGACTCCCAGAGCAATTCACGCATTTCACAGGCGATGAACAATCGGCTCCGTCATGGGCAGGCTGACCACATTTACCACACGTGGCTATCCCATTGCACCCCAACGTAGTATGCCCAAAGCGCTGACATTTAAAACAGCGCATTGGGTTGGGGAAATATGGCCGTACGGGCAAACATAAGAACCCCGCTTTAACATGCTCTGGGAGTCTCGGGCAACTGCATGTGAGAATAAACGAGTCAAATTTGACGAGGTCCCCATTGACTCGTTTCATAATGTGCTGCACGTCAACAATTCCTTCGTCAGGCCACTCAGATTTTAGCACGTCTATGGGGATATCCACCAAGTCCCTACACGTCACAACACCCTTACTATAATTCAAAGTGGAGTGGAGCTCGGTCTCGACAGCTTACTCTCCTAGACAATTTGCTTTCCGAAGGGCAGCAACTTGACGGG
Organism: Schistocerca gregaria; assembly: GCF_023897955.1. NCBI lineage: Eukaryota > Metazoa > Arthropoda > Insecta > Orthoptera > Acrididae > Schistocerca > Schistocerca gregaria. Next base: position 619,812 of record NW_026061892.1, on the reverse strand, counting down.
AACTGGAAGTTTCAACTAACAGAGTCCCATTGCGCAGTCGCTTTACAGATTTCAGTGTTCCTGCAATTCCCTCAAGACCCTTGTGGATGTAAAAGGTAGAAACCCTCTCAAAGCTACCCTCCTTCCTTTTAACAATCAAAAACACATTCTGATTATCAGCATGTGCTCCGTTACTACATTCTGTTAAATCTCTAGCAACACCAGGCGCTGGAGGACTCGCAGCGCGTAGCCGCTTTTTCGATTGGGTGTGTTTTCCTACCAGCGGCCCACCCAAGCCACTGGTAGGGGGAAATGTAGAGGTCGAAGGGTCCATTGCGGTCCCACGAGCAGCTAGGGAACTAAAAGTCCGCTCAGACAGAGCCCCGCGTGCCTGAGTAAGTCTTATACAACTGGGGTGCGGCAGGTGCCCCAGAGGTTGCCCGCTTGCGACTGTTCCACCCCAACAGCCATGCATCTTCTAGGCGCGGAGCACACCGAAAGATTGAGGGGTTTTTATAGAGGTTGGCCTTCCTCGCAATCCAGGCGGTCAAGCCAAGATTACCATTCCCCGCAGCACACAACATTTCACCGCCGCGCCGTACGGTGGTCGCTGAAGCATGTTAGGGGGTTACGGTGACAGGACACTGGCGGCGCAGACCACTCCCCAGCTCAGGACCCCGGGGTCGCCAAGCCCATACTCAGCAAGTGAATGCTGAGCCCCTGGGGGGAATGCGTTGGATACTGGAGTAATTTCGAGCCTCGAAAATGTATCTGTCGCTGAGCGCCATGCGAAATTTCTTCGTTTACTGGATAATAGCATAAAAAATGGTAAAATAAGCAATTATGCTATCAATCATATTAGGGACTTTGTAGCCAACTGGGCAATCGCCCATTCTCAGTTAGAGGGTAGGGTAACTGAGTTAGAAGAAGAAAATGAAAGGCTCAGAGGTCAACCGGTCCGGACTTATCCTGCGGTTGCAAGAGCCCCAGTTGCCAAAGCACCGACAGCAAAACAAACTATACAGGACAATATCAAAAAAGTTACTCCCACAGTATTCCTAAAACCTAAACCAGGCGATGACATTAAAGCTGTTAAGTCAGTCTTTGAGAAGTGCATTGATCCTAAGAAGGATAAGATAAAAATTAACAATGTACGTACAGCAAAGAATGTACTGATAGTACAAACAGCCTCACAAGAGGACTGTCAAAAGATTTTAAGAAATGAACAACTAAGTAATAAAGTGAAGTGTGAACCTCCTCGCAAGCGTCGACCTTTGATGTGTCTGTTTGATGTGCCTACATTCATTACAACAGTCAGTCTGGTGGACGCAGTATATACACAAAACTTTGATGGAGAAATGTCAAGAGGAGAATTCGATGAACACTTCAAGCTGCGCTTCAAAGTAGGACCACGTGAGAAGTTGACAGTACACCACGTGGTAGAAGTCTCGCCAGGTTTATGGAAATCACTAACGAGAATGGGTCGGTTGTATGTTGGCTACTCTGCATTGAACATAAAAGATTATCTGGCGGTGCCACGGTGCACTAAGTGCCAGGATATAAACCACACTAATAAGTATTGCACTGAACCAGAAGTCATATGCGGCCATTGTGGCCTATCCGGACATGCTAAGAAAGGTTGCCCTAATAAGGACAAAGCAGGAGTATGCGTACCATGCAGAAGACGAGGCCGTAAGTGCAGTGGAACCAAAGATTGTCCAACCCACAAGATGTTCTTAGACTTATTCAAAGAACAGATTACGGTGATGTATAAGATTTTACAAGTAAACGCAATGCGCAGCCAGATGGTTGTGCATGAGCTGAGGAAGTTAGTGGAAGAAGATGGAATAGATGTTTTTCTGACACAAGAACTGAACTCCTGTGCGAGTCGAGTCCCTGGCTTTCCTGCAACAGCACAAGTGGTTTCCTCGGGTGGGAACCCTACGAGTGCAATTATAATATTGAACAAAACAATAAAAACTACGATATTAAGCCAATTCTGTACCGAGCATATTACAGTTGTGCAACTTAATTTGTTGTCTTACAGTATGTACGTTAATAACGTTTACTGTCAATTCAGACATGACATAGAAATCTATCTTGAACAGTTGCATTGGATACTAAGAGTTTTAGCCGGGCAGGCTATAATTGTAGCTCTGGATGCCAATGCTAAATCTCCACTCTGGCACTGTGATGTACAGGACGGTAGGGGTGCGCAGCTTGTTGATCTGATAATGGCAACGCACATGCATGTGCTAAACTTGCATGGGTACCCCCCGACCTATTCAGGGAGGGCGGGTGCAACATCAAATATTGATGTCACACTTGCAAGCGAGAGGGCAGCACCCTACGTCCATAACTGGCAAGTAAGGGAACACCTAACTGTCAGTGATCATAACTGTATCACATTTGAAATAGCGACGACCATCGCGGATGTGCCAGGCGAATGGGTGGAATGATTCAACTATGCTCGGACAGACTGGGACCGTCTCGTGCAGGTGTTCAGTCCTCCAGAGTTTGGAGAGGACATAGGTAACATTGATGAGGCTATGGAGGAGCTTGTAAGCTCCGTGCAAACAGCTATCACACTGGCTGTACCTCGAATAGCGAGATACATCTGCAGGGAGTCCACCCCATGGACCCCTGATTTGACTGTGCTTAAACGGTCGGTCAGAAGGGCGCGAAGCAACTATCAAAGAAGCTTTTCCCACGACGAACGACAATACCACCTAGGTATTTATCGTCGTCTGAAGCAGAGATACAAGGATCAGTTGGACATCACAAGACGCCAATCCTGGGAAAGATTTGTTAACGATCAGCTGGGAATAGACCCTTGGGGAGTTCCCTACAAAATCGTTCGAGAAAAAAATCAGGCCGCCCATGAAGTTGTCTACACTACATGCTGGGGATGGTGGCATGACCAAGAATTGGGTAGAAACAGCAAGACTGTTGTTGGATATACTACTACCAGATGACAACGACGACCAGGATTCGCAAGAGCAGCAGGAAATACGTCAGGCGCTCTCGAATCCGTATCTTAACGATACGAACGTGTGCCCTTTCTCTGCAGATGAGGTGGAAGCAACCATCACACCTTTGCAAAGAAGAAGGCACCTGGTCCTGATGGGATCCCTGTGGAGATATTACAGGGACTCGTGCACTTGGTCGCCCCAGCACTAAGTCGTATTTACAATGTATGTTCACAGATGGGCTATTATCCACACAGGTGGAAAACTGTAGAAGTTGTAATCATCAGGAAAGGCCCTGATAAAGATCCAACGATGCCGAAATCCTATCGGCCTATCTGTCTGCTACATGTAATGGGCAAAGCATTTGAGAAGTTGCTGGCTGACCGACATTTGAGGCACAGAACACTGCATAGTACGAGTGATAGGCAGTTCGGATTCCGAAAAGGTCGCTCCACTCAGGATGCGATCAATGAGGTTTGTCGGATTGTTCACTCTGCGACATCGAAGTATGTGCTTGGCATAATGATAGACATCTCAGGGGCCTTCGACAACCTGTGGTGGCCGGCACTCTTCTCTCGACTAAGAGAGATTGGGTGATTGCAGCCACTGTATGGTTGTCTGGTGGCCTACTGTGATGCAAGAACTGCTAAAATAACGGCTCCCGGAGCCATCATGTCAAAAAGAGTATGCCATGGTTGGTCTCTCCCTGCAGAACGTCCAACAACACACACCGATCACTGGGGACACAGTTCTGGGTGTCGTTGCTTATGCGGACGATCTCGCAATTCTAGTGGAAGGTGACACTCGCAATGTAATCGAAGACAGGTCACGACTGGCTGTTGGACTGTTAGCTGACTGGTGTGAGAAGACTAAAATGTCTATTGCACCACAAAAATCGGTATATATGTTCTTAAAAGGCGAGTTAAATAGGGAACCAACAGTCAGAATTAATGGCTAGGCGGTGTCGCGACAGAGAGCTGCCCGTTACCTAGGGGTATATCTAGATGAGAATTAGAGCTTCATTCCACATATTGAACAAATAGCGACCAAGTCCTTAGCTCTGTTCAACAAGATAATATCGATAGGACAAAGGTAGTTTCATCTGCCACCAAAGGCAATAAACATCTACCATAACAGTATATTGGCATCTTTAGTAGGGCACACATCCAGTGTGTGGGCCCACAGGCTAGCTCTGGTGAAGCCTGCGGCTGCTGTCAGTCGAATACAGAGGAATGTTCTGTTGAGATGCATTGGTGCATTCAACACAAGTCCAACAGATGCACTGTTGGTAATTATGGGTCTATGTCCATTAGACCTGTTACTTAGACAGCACGCAGCCTCCTACTAGCTGCGCAAACAAAATATTGACATGATGGAAAATATAATGGGCACTCCTCTGGCTAGCGTTAAATCCACCCGAGATAAAATGCTCGACATTTGGAAGGACGAATGGGATGGGTCCAGTACAGGCCGTAGAGTCCATGGGTTTCTACCCACAGTAAGGGAAAGACTAAGGAACAAGATAATGAAGCCCTCACAGGGCCTAGTCCACTTCCTCAAAGGCCACGGCCCCTACCCCACGTACCTGCATAAAATAGGTAAAAGGCCAACACCGGCATGGGACTGTGGTGCCCACATAGGATCGCCAGAACACACAGTGTTTGAGTGTCCAATATATGAACAGGCTGTCTCAGTTGAGAGACAGCTTCTCCAGACAAGAGACATAAATGTTATACTAACGAATGGCAAATTATTTAGAAATTTTGCAAAGTTAGTGAATAAAATCTCAAAGGAGGCCCAGCGAGCCTACCTTGGGTGAGGGTAAATGCGCTTCAGATCTAATGCGCAATTGTAAATATGTAAATACTACGTTTTTGAGTCATGAGTTTTAGTAGCTAGTAGTTGTAGTTAGTTCAGTATGGTGGTGGGGGGAATAAAAGAGTAGCACAATGGAGTGGTTTCTTCTACTAGTACGAGTCTTAATACACCCACTAAAAAGTGTCAGAAAGTGGGTTACGTAGGTTACAAAATCTGAAAAAAAAATCTGTCCCTATAATGCCCTGTCATCTAATTAGTGATGCGTATGAATGGATTAACGAGATTCCCGCTGTCCCTATCTACTAACTCCGGCTGTCTCATGCCGTGGGTTTGCGGTTGATGTGGGCCCATGGTTGGAAATAGGCAGTGGGGGAAGGAAGTGTCTCGACCATCTCAGCCTCTCCTTCCCAAGTGCCCCTGTCCGCCTTCTCGTGGTGGAGCTGTTAAGCCTTCGGGCGACCGAAGGACAGGGGTGCGACGGCGTGCCGAACATCTTGTACGCCGGTTCTGGCTGCTGCATTTGTCGCGGCGGGATCTTGGCCCCAAGTCGGCGAAGGTCAGCCGCCTTGCCCCTGGAATTCCGGGGCATGATCCGCCAAGCCGGGGAATGGTGACGTGTCCACGGTTAGGTTAGATGGGTCCAGACCCCCGAACGTCTGGGGGATCGGCCCGGCACCTGAGGAGGACCGGGTCTCTAGCCTTTTGGTGGAAACTCGGCCTAGTAGGGGGCGAAGGACGGAGGGTGAATGCGCTCTCCCTGAATGCGGGGGGCATTCGCCGGTAAGGGAGCGGGTGAAAACTTCGATGATACAGCAGCCGAAGAGGACTAGTGTGCTGTTCCCACGGCGCGCTAAGCCTAGCAGCTCTGTTGTTGGAAGCTCTTGGTCAAGGGGTGGGACCGGTAAGCGAGCTGCATTTAGCCTCCCCCCCATGCCAGAGAGGCCAGTCCAGGGAAAGAGACGGGCCTCCTTTCTTTCACTCTCTAAATGTCAAATCTGGCCGAGAATATAGAGTGTGACGTTGCGATATCGCAGAGACTGTCTGTCGCTGACCGACATGCAAGATTTCTGAAGCTACTTTGATTCTAGTATAAAGAACGGGAAGATTGGCAATTATGCCATAAATAGCATTAGAGACTTTATTTCGAGTTGGGCGACAGCTCATTCCCAGTTAGAGGGACGGGTTATGGAGCTAGATCGCGAGAATGAACGTCTGAGAAATCAACCAGTAAGTGCGAAATCTTATGCCGCGGTTGCAGCTGCCCCTGTGGGCAAAGCGCCGTCGGCAAAGAAAACAATCCAGAAAAACATACAAAAACTGTTCCCACAGTATTTTTTAAGTCTAAATCCGGAGAGAACATACGGGCTGTGAAGTCGGTCTTTGAAAAGTGTGTTAACCCTAAACGTGACAAAATTAAAATTAATAGTGTCAGGAGGGCCAAAAATGTGCTAATAGTTGAAACTGCAACACAGGAGGATAGTACAAAGATGCTTACAAATCCTCAATTAATGGAGAAAGTTAAATGTGAACCTCCTCGGAAACGTCGACCTTTGATGTGCCCTTACGACGTTCCAACTCATCTAAGTGCGGATGTTTTGTTGGACGCCATATATATACAAAACTTTGATGTTACAATGACACAGGTAGAGTTTGATGATCAATTCAAGTTGAAATTTAAAGTTGACCCACGGGAGAAACTGACAGTTCACCATGTGGTGGAGGTTTCTCCAGAGTTGTGGAAGTTTTTGACAAGAATCTGAAGATTATATGTGGGCTATTCAGTTCTGAATATCAAAGATTACCTTGCAGTATCGAGATGTACTAAATGTCATGCTTTGAATCACACTAATAAGTTCTGTACTGAAACCCAAATCATATGTGCCCATTGTGGGCAGACTGGACACGATAAAAAAGACTGTAAAAACAAAGATCGCCCACCATTGTGTATACCTTGTAGTAATAGAAAGCGTAAATGCGGGGGATCCAAGGACTGTCCCACTTACAAAATGTTTCTGGATAGAATAATTCTAAGAACTGATTATGGCGACCATTAAGATTCCTAAAAAGAAATCTCCTAGCAAAATCAAACGAGGTTTGGAGCGGGGGATATTACTATCTAAGGCTCTCTCCACAGGTTCGTTGGCAGATCCAGAGTGTGTCTCTGGCTCAGCTGGCCGTCAAACAGTGGAAGTTGGAGTTCAGACGGTTGATGACCTGCAGGCGGGTGTCAACCGCATTTCGATTCAGCCGTCGACCTCCGCAGAAGAGGAACTACCGAAGGATCTTAAGGATGACGAAGCTGCTTCGCAGGCCACTGCCCCTGCAATAGAAAGTGGTGGCAGTAATCGTGATGGAGATGGACATGTAAATAGTGTAGACAAATGTAGTGTAGTCGAAGCTGATGATGGTGATGATGGACATGTAAATAGCGTAAACAAAAGTAGTGTTGTGGAAGTAGATAAAGAAGGGAACTTGTATAATCAAGTAGATCCCAAAAACTTATATAAAGAACTGGAGTATTTGGTTTGGCTGTCAAGGCTCAAGGAGCCTCTGTTACTTACTACGGCATTGAGGCAGCTGGTCAGGAATGGACACCCCAACGGTAAAGACGTCACCTATCCGGCTCTGGAGGATGTAGATTGTATTCAGCTGTCTGTTGCAAACATTCCACCTTCTCTGGAAGGGCTGGTGCTGTCTCCAACATTGATGTAACACTAGCCACTCTGGGCGCTGCGCCCCATGTGCTCCATTGGCGCGACTCTGAAAATGTTACCATCAGTGGTCATAATTGTATATTTTTTGATTATGAAACAGAAATTACAGAAGATCTTGGGGACTTGGTTGAGCGCTACAATTATATGAAGACGAATTGGGATAGACCGGTGCAGGAGTTTCGTCCTCCAGAGCTGGATATGGAAATTTTAGACGTGAATGATGCAGTGGGAGATCTATTGGTTTCTATTGAATCAGCTATTGCTGCTTCTGTTCCTCACGTAGCGAGATACGTTCGTAAGCAGGCCACTCCGTGGTCCCCAGAACTGACTGCGCTTAAGCGGTCTGTCAGGCGGGCGTGGCGTAACTACCAAAGGAGCTTTGCTCAGGACGCGCGACAGTATCATCTGAGGATATACAGAAGACTAAAAGAGAGGTATATTAATATGGTACAGTCCAGAAGAAGACTCTCCTGGGAAACATTTGTTAAGGACCAGTTGGGGATGGACCCTTGGGGCGTCCCCTACAAACTGGTCTGCAAGAACTTCAGGTCTCCAGCCATGTTATCCACCCTGCGATTGGATGGAGGTAGGCACACCACGACTTGGGAGGAGACAGCAAGTGTGTTGTTGCACACTTTGATACCAGATTATATAGCCGAAGAAGATACTGAGGAGCAGCGGGGAACACGCCAAGAACTTCTGGAGCAATATGTTAACGATGTTGCAGTTTACCGCTTCTCTGTTGAGGAGGTGGGGGCTGCACTCTGTACATTCGCAAGGCGTAAGGCTGCAGGTCCGGATCACATTCCAGCTGAGATCCTGCAGTTTCTGGCCCCACAGCTGGCTCCAGTGCTAGTTAAAATATATAATGCATGTCTGGAACGTGGTGTGTATCCAACCCAGTGGAAGATAGCAGAGGTGGTAATAATTAAGAAGGCTCCTGAAAAGGACCCACAAATGGGAAAGTCATATAGACCGATCTGCTTATTGGACATTCTGGGCAAGGACTTTAAAGTGCCAGTTGACAGACTGCAAAGTCACCGAATGCTGTATGGCATGAGTGATCGGCAGTTTGGGTTCCGAAAGGGTCGCTCCACACAAGGATGCGATCAATGAGGTTGCTCTGACTGTCCGCTCAGCCAGGGCGACATACGTTTTGGGAATCGTGGTGGACATCTCAGGAGCCTTCGATAGCCTGTGGTGGACGGCGCTCTTCTCCCGTCTTCGGGAAATAGGGTGTCCTTGTCCGCTGTAAGGTTGTCTGAGGGCCTACTGTGATGGAAGGCTTGCCAGGATAACTGCTCCTGGCACTGTGGTATCCAAGCGGATATCCCGGGGTTGTCCCCAGGGATCAGTGTTGCGCCCAGTGTTTTGGGACATTATGATGGAACCTCTGCTGACCAACTTGCAGAGGGATGCCTCAGTGTTGGGTGTAGTTGCCTATGTGGACGATCTTGTTGTGCTGGTGGAAGGAAACAGTCGCATGGCAATTGAAGAACGTACAAGAGAGGCCATTGCCATATTGCTCAGTTGGTGCGGACAATCGAAACTGACGGTGGCACCTCAGAAATCAGTGTATATTATGCTTAAAGGAAAGCTACATAGAGACCCCACTGTAAGGATAAACAACGTGGCAGTCACTAGGAAGAGATCTGCTAGATAACTTGGAGTATTTCTAGATGAACGTTGGAATTTCACAGAGCAAATTGAGCAAGTGGCCATCAAATCCATGGCTCTATTCAACAAGCTAATTACAATTGGACAAAGACGTTTTCTTCTACCCGCAAAGGCCATTCACATGTACCATAACTGTTTACTGTCTCCAGTGGTTGGGTACAGATCAAGTGTGTGGGCTCACAGGCTAGCCCTGGTGAAGCCAGCGATGCAGATCAGACGTATACAGAGGAATGTGCTGATATACTGTGTGGGTGCCTTTGGCACCAGTCCCGTTGATGCGCTGCTCGTAATAATGGGGCTATGTCCCTTAGATTTAATAATATGGCAATACGCCGCTATCTACTGGCTACACAAGCAAGAAATTGATCGTGTTTGTGATATTATGGGCATGCCCCTGGTAACAGTCAAAGATATTAGAAACCGTCTGTTAGATTTGTGGCAGGAGGAATGGGACCGTTCTGAGACTGGACGGCGAGTGTATGCATATTTGCCCAGTGTGAGAACAAGATTAAAAAATAAAGTTATAATTCCACCTCTGGGCGTTATACACTTTCTGACTGGACACGGTCCCTATCCAGACTATCTGCATCGAACAGGAAAGAGACTGTCGCCGGGGTGCGACTGTGGGTCCCCACATGGAACACCGGAACATGTAATATTTGACTGCCCGATTTACGACCAGGCTGCCTCAGTGGAGAGGCAGTTATTACCAACACGAGATGTAAGAGAAATAATTAACAACCGGGACAGTTTCCAGACCTTCTATAGACTCGTAAATAAAGTCTCAAGTGAAGCCCAGCGTACGTTTTTACGGTAGATACAAGAACCGTCTTGTGTAGGTAGAAGCTGAATTTTCCGATCATGATAGCAACAATTGCCAATAAGCACAAAAGTTTAGCAAACTTGTACAAAGCATATATGATGAAAGATGTCATTTGCAATGTTGTAATCTAAATGGGTGGTGGAGGGACTGAATGTTCTTATTCAGTGGTTTCATTTGTTAGTAGCGGCCAGCCTCCCTGTGGCTAGGGACGGGCAACTATCCGCGATTAGCCCGGACAGGCTAAGAGGCCGAATATATTTTGTAATTATTATTATGAGTAGAATGCTCTTTTATTTTGTAATTTGTTCTTTGAAATATAATAATAACCACTTGTTGTAATGTAGTATTGCATAGTAACATAAACGCCCACGCAAAAATTGTAAGGAAGTGGGCTTTTGTGTGTATAATAAAATCGAAAAAAAAATGTCCCTGTAATGATGCTTGAAGCCTAAGTAGAATCCCACATTTGTGGAAAACAGCTGAGGCGGTCATTATAAAAAAGTCTGAGGATAAGGACCCGACTGATCCCAAAACATAACGTCCTATATGCTTACTAAACACACTGGCTAAGGCGCAGGAAAGGCTACTGTGTGATAGGCTACAGTCACAAAGACGTCTTTCACCCTTCCAGTATGGCTTCAGAGAGGGGAAGTGCATAGACGATGCTATCAATCAAGCACTACAAATTACGAATAGCAATCCTGACAAGTATGTGATGGCCATACTTATTGATGTAGCTGGAGCCTTTGACAATCTATGGTGGCCGTCACTTTTTGCTCGCCTCAGAGAGATCCAGCTACCCACATCCCTATGTAACAGTCTACTAGACTATTGTCGCAATAGAGTAGTGGAGTGGAGAGGAGGCACCAGAAAAGTAGTTAAACGTATTAATAAAGGCTGCCCACAAGGCTCGATATGTGGCCGATTTTTTGGGACATCGTCTTTGAGCCCCTCTTGGATATTATGGCCCAAGATCACAGAGTAAGAGGGGTGGTTGCATATGATGACGATCTCTTACTTCTGACGTCGGCGAACTCACGTGCTGCACTCGAATAAAACGGCACTCAACTCCTTATGAAGACCGACGATTGGTGTAAGAAAAGTAGACTTCATATTGCAGCCAACAAAACAGTTTTTATACTACTCAAAGGAGTACTGCAGAGAAATCCGATTCTGAAACTAAACGATGTTAACATACAGAGAAAACAGGTTACACCCTACCTCGGCCTACACTTAGACGAAAAACAAAATTTCAGTGAGCACATAAAACTCACAATAGACAAAGGCAGTAAAATCATGCCTAAGTTGGCCAGGTTAAATTCGACGTAGTACAGATTGCCTCTAAATATACTACGGACATATCACATAGCTACCTTCGAGGCCATAGCATGCTTTGCAGCAAGTACTTGGGCACACCGAATAGTGCTGCAACCCAACAAAACTCTTATTAGAAGAGGACAGAGAAGCACGCTATTGAGAATGACTGGCGCTTTCAGCACAACATCTGTGGAAGCTCTGTGTGTGGTCATGGGAATCTATCCCATTTAGATCACAATAAAATATAGGGCTGCCTCCTATTGGCTTCAAAAAGGAAGAGGAGACAAGGTGCGGGAGATTACTGGTGAAGAGATCAGGGGCAGACTGGGACTTAAAGAATGGCGTAATGTAACATGGCAAAGGGAAGGGGACTCCTCGGACAAGGGTCGTCGCGTCTACTCCTTCTTTCCGGATATTGAGGAGAGGCTGAGCTTGACACATGTAGATCCCAGCCGTGGGATGGTCCATGGGCCATATCCAGTACATCTAACACGTGTTGGATTAGTCGAGAGTGACGTGTGTGTGTGTGTGTGTGTGTGTGTGTGTGTGTGTGTGTGAGGACTTGGGGACCCCTGAACATGTTGCACTCACGTGTAACACCCTTACGTATGTACTGCAAGTACTAGATGACACAGATATAAAACAAAAAATACATAACCAAGACACATGGAACACACTCAATGACATAACAGACAAGGTCTCTACAGAAATGTATCTCCTTTTTGAAGGCAGAATCCCAATGATGGAGGCAGGGACATCATGGTACACAAGGCCTAAATTATACTACAGAAACAAGTACTGATACCAATTCTGAAAATGAGACTCAAAGTGAAGTGGATCTAGATCTAGAATAAGACTGAATTGAAGTATCTAGCCTGGTAGAAATTAGGAAGGTTATTCAGCTATATGAAAACCCCACACTAGAAATGATTGGAATCAGACACAAAACAGAGATATGGAAACGTCTGATGTCGTTAGTACCTACTACACTCATGGCAATTATACTGTATCCTAAAGTAATTACACTTGAAGGGCCTGTGACTGCTGCTATGTGCATTATATACACTCCTGGAAATGGAAAAAAGAACACATTGACACCGGTGTGTCAGACCCACCATACTTGCTCCGGACACTGCGAGAGGGCTGTACAAGCAATGATCACACGCACGGCACAGTGGACACACCAGGAACCGCGGTGTTGGCCGTCGAATGGCGCTAGCTGCGCAGCATTTGTGCACCGCCGCCGTCAGTGTCAGCCAGTTTGCCGTGGCATACGGAGCTCCATCGCAGTCTTTAACACTGGTAGCATGCCGCGACAGCGTGGACGTGAACCGTATGTGCAGTTGACGGACTTTGAGCGAGGGCGTATAGTGGGCATGCGGGAGGCCGGGTGGACGTACCGCCGAATTGCTCAACACGTGGGGCGTGAGGTCTCCACAGTACATCGATGTTGTCGCCAGTGGTCGGCGGAAGGTGCACGTGCCCGTCGACCTGGGACCGGACCGCAGCGACGCACTGATGCACGACAAGACCATAGGATCCTACGCAGTGCCGTAGGGGACCGCACCGCCACTTCCCAGCAAATTAGGGACACTGTTGCTCCTGGAGTATCGGCGAGGACCATTCGCAACCGTCTCCATGAAGCTGGGCTACGGTCCCGCACACTGTTAGGCCGTCTTCCGCTCACGCCCCAACATCGCGTAGCCCGCCTCCAGTGGTGTCGCGACAGGCGTGAAGGGAGGGACAAATGGAGACGTGTCGTCTTCAGCGATGAGAGTCGCTTCTGCCTTGGTGCCAATGACGGTCGTATGCGTGTTTGGCGCCGTGCAGATGAGCGCCACAATCAGGACTGCATACGACCGAGGCACACAGGGCCAACACCCGGCATCATGGTGTGGGGAGCGATCTCCTACACTGGCCGTACACCTCTGGTGATCGTCGAGGGGACACTGAATAGTGCACGATACATCCAAACCGTCATCGAACCCATCGTTCTACCATTCCTAGACCGGCAAGGGAACTTGCTGTTCCAACAGGACAATGCACGTCTGCATGTCCCCCGTGCCACCCAACGTGCTCTAGAAGGTGTAAGTCAACTACCCTGGCCAGCAAGATCTCCGGATCTGTCCCCCATTGAGCATGTTTGGGACTGAATGAAGCGTCGTCTCACGCGGTCTGCACGTCCAGCACGAACGCTGGTCCAACTGAGGCGTCAGGTGGAAATGGCATGGCAAGCCGTTCCACAGGACTACATCCAGCATATCTGCGATCGTCTCCATGGGAGAATAGCAGCCTGCATTGCTGCGAAAGGTGGATATACACTGTACTAGTGCCGACATTGTGCATGCTCTGTTGCCTGTGTCTATGTGCCTGTGGTTCTGTCAGTGTGATCATGTGATGTATCTGACCCCAGGAATGTGTCAATAAAGTTTCCCCTTCCTGGGACAATGAATTCACGGTGTTCTTATTTCAATTTCCAGGAGTGTATAATTGTACTGCTTAGCCTTTTATGATTTACATTTTACATGTATTTGCACTACTTAGAGCCTTCTATGTTTTATATCTTTTTAATGCAGTTTTCAACTAGATGGGGTCAGGACCCTATAGAAGACTAATTGCATAACTATCAGTAAATTTGTGTAAATATTATTAATAGCTCGAAACTAGTGGCAATAACCAATCTCAAAATTTATACATCATTATGTTCACATGATACTAGTTTCACCAGTCTAAGGGAGTGTGACAGGCTATGGTTGATACAAGTATGAGTACACTTAAGTATTACTTTGAATGTTCTAAAACAGTATTATAAAAGACAAGGGTGTATGTAGACCAATCATAATACCGTAGTGCCTCTGCCCCTTTTGAAGTAGACAAAGCTCTCTGTGTTAGCAATGTTTAATTGTTGTAAATCAAGCTTCTAAGCTACAAAACCAAAACAACCATAGGCCCATAGGCAACTCTCACTATATATATATATATATATATATATATATATATATATGCTATTTGTGTAAAATATATTGTTAATTCTAACTTATTATATTCATATCAACTTTATCTTTTATTTTGTTATATTCTATTTTATTTTTCCTTTATTTAGTTTTATATTTATACTACATAATATTAACATGGTAACATTTTGTAAATATAATACCACACCATGCATGCAGCATGTGACAGCATAGATCTGGTCCACCTCCTCATGGCTAGGGATGGAAACGGTGCAGCTAATCGCAAAGAAACTTTTGCAACTGGCCGCAACGGCTAAGAGGCCATGACTTGCTGCATACATACTGAAACCAGTAAGCTGACAACCCACCATAGTTATCAAGGTGGTGGGTTTTTGCATGTGGTTAAATGTAAAAGAAAATAAAAATGTCCCTATACATGCTGAAAGTCTGTGCACACAATATGAAGCACACATCAGCCAGACACACTATCACACACTACTCTCTGCCTGTAATGGACAGACACAGACACAATATGTAAGCACCAGCATAGAACAATATCCAGTGCATCCTCTCCGCCACATTACACCATCCACACTATGATAACCAGAGCGGGAGGTCCACCTGTAAAAACACAATAGCCCACACCTCTGACAACCGCCATTGCTCAGATAAGCCAGAAACACCCACACATGTCCTACACATGTCCACTGTAAGGTGTACTGCAATAGGATGTATGTCGCCCCCCTGCCCTCTCAAGCTGGTCAGTCAGGCGTTTGAGTGTTCAATTAGTTTCACAGCTGTACAGTGGCATTAGCATGTCGACGCACCCAGTGTACATCGTGGTATGGCCTGTGTCCACTGTCCTCTGATGTTGTACGCCTAACACACACACTGTACAGCTCATCCGACGTTATGTACTTGGTTGGTTGGTTTGTGGGGGTTAAAGGGACCAGACTACTTAGGTCATCGGTCCCTTGTTCCACGACCATAAGAAGACACGAAGAAAAGTCCAACAAGCAATAAACACATAACGGAGACGACAAGAGACGACACAGTACAAGAAAGACATAGACGAAGACCAGAGAAAAGATATTAAAAGACACACAGAGTGCGACGGTCATTGGCCGACCATGAAAATAAAACTGGAAAGGCCAACAACCAAGGGACACATTAAAACACCACAAACTAAAACCCCAGGCCAAAAGCCACAGTCGACACTAAAAAAAAATAAAAAGGGACTCTCATATTGAATGATAAAAAACCCCTGCTCGAATAAAACGGAGAACTAAGTCAGCCATAGTAGAGTCATCGGTTAAAAGAGCAGGGAGTGTATCAGGCAGCGCGAACGTCTGCCTGAGGGCAGTTAAAAGTGGGCAGTCTAGTAAGACGTGTACCACGGTCAGGGCCAATCCGCAGCGACAGAGAGGCGGGTCGTCACGGCACAAGAGATACGCGTGCGTGAGCCGGGTATGTCCTATGCGGAGCCGGCAGAGGACGACAGCGTCCTTGCGAGACCCCCGCATGGAGGAGCGCCACACACTGGTTGTCTCCTTGACTGCCCGAAGTTTGATGGGAGAGGGCAGGGTGCGCCACTCATCACGCCAAGCAGCAAGGACCTTCTGCCGCAATACGGATCGGACGTCACTCTCTAAAAGACCGATCTCCATGGCCGGGGAACTGACCGCCTGTTTCGCCAGTTCGTCAACCCGCTCGTTACCCGGGATGCCGACGTGACCCGGGGACCAAACAAAGGTGACAGAGCGGCCGCAACGGACGAGAGTATGGAGGGACTCCTGGATGGCCATCACCAGACGGGAACGAGGGAAACACTGGTCAAGAGCTCGTAAACCGCTCAGGGAGTCACTACAGATGACAAAGGACTCACCTGAGCGGGAGCGGAGAAACTCTAGGGCACGATAGATGGCAACCAACTCGGCAGTGTATACACTGGAGCCAGCTGCCAATGACCGTTGCTCACAAGAATCCCGTAGAGTGAGAGCGTAACCAGTGCGACCAGAGACCACCGAACCGTCGGTGTAGGCCACCACCGCGTTCGGAAACTCGGCCAGGATGGAAAGAAAGCGGCGGCGGAGGGCCTCCGGAGGCACTGAGACCTTCGGACCCTGTGCCAAGTCGAGCCGAAGGCACGGTCGGGGCACACTCCACGGGGGCAGACGGAGATTGGCCCGGAAAACAGGCGGCAGAGGAAAAAAGTCAAGGCCACGGAGAAGGTCCCGGAGGCGAACCGCAATGGGACACCCTGACCGGGGCCGCCTGTCTGGAACATGGACGATCGAGCGCGGGAACAGGAGACGGTAGTTTGGATGCCCTGTCATGCTATAAACGTGCGCGGCATAGGCGGCCAGAAGGCGGTCACGCCAGAACCGCAATGGAGGGACACCAGCCTCCACAAGTATGCTGTCGACGGGGCTTGTCCGGAACGCTCCCGTGGCGAGGCGGATCCCGCAGTGGTGTATGGGATCCAGCAATCGCAATGCTGAAGGCGAGGCAGAACCGTACGCCACACACCCATAATCAAGGCGGGACTGGATCAGCGCTTGATATAGGTGGAGGACGGTGGACAGGTCGGCACCCCACCTGGTGTGGCTTAAGCAACGGAGAGCGTTTAAGTGCCGCCAGCATGTTTGCTTCAGCTGCCTAATATGGGGCAGCCAAGTCAACCGGGTATCGAACACCAGTCCCAAGAACCGATGCGTCGCGTCCACAGCAAGAGGTTCACCGTCAAGGTAAAGGCGCGGCTCAGGGTGAACCGTGCGACGCCGGCAGAAATGCATAACGCAGGTCTTCGCGGCCGAAAACTGGAAGCCGTGCGCTACAGCCCATGACTGCGCCTTGCGGATGGCACCTTGCAGCTGCCGTTCAGCAGCGGCGATGCCACTGGAGCTGTAATATAGGCAGAAGTCGTCCGCATATAAAGAAGCCGCGACGGACGACCCTACCGCCTCAACGCGCCCATTGATGGCAATTAAAAACAGGGAAACACTGAGGACAGACCCCTGTGGGACCCCGTTCTCCTGGACCCGGGAGGAACTATGCGACGCAGCTACTTGCACGCGGAAGGAACGATACGAAAGAAAATTCTGAATAAAAATCGGGAGCGGGCCCCTAAGGCCCCACCCATGAAGTGTGGCCAGGATGTGATGGCGCCAAGTCGTATCGTATGCCTTCCGCATGTCGAAGAAGACGGCAACCAGATGTTGGCGGCGCGCAAAGGCTGTACGGATGGCAGACTCCAGGGAGACCAGATTATCGACGGCAGAGCGGCCTTTACGGAACCCACCCCGAGACGGAGCCAGAAGGCCCCGAGACTCGAGGAGCCAACTCAACCTCCGGCTCACCATACGTTCCAGCAACTTGCAAGGAACGTTGGTGAGGCTTATGGGGCGATAGCTGTCCACCTCCAGTGGGTTCTTGCCAGGTTTCAATACGGGGAGGACTATGCTTTCCCGCCATTGAGACGGGAAAACACCCTCGACCCAGACGCGATTGAAAAGATCTAGGAGGCGTCGCTGGCAAGGCACTGAGAGGTGTTTCAGCATCTGGCTGTGAATGCGGTCTGGTCCAGGAGCCGTATCAGGGCAAGCAGAAAGTGCGCTCTGGAATTCCCATTCGCTGAAAGGAGCATTGTACGACTCCGCGCGGCGCGTGTGAAAGGAAAGCCTCCGACTTTCCAACCGCTCTTTCCGGGAGCGGAAGGCCAACGGGTAGTTCGTTGACGCGGAACACTGAGCAAAATGCTCTGCTAACCGGTCCGCAATCGTGTCGGAGTCGGTGCACACTGCTCCATTCAGCCAAAGCCCAGGGACAGAGACAGGTGGCCAATAGCCTTGGAGTCGCCGAATCTTGGCCCAAACCTGCGATGCAGAGGTATGGACGCCAACGGTGGAAACATAACGTTCCCAGCACTCCTGCTTCCGTTGGCGAATAAGGCGTCGGGCTCGGGCGCGGAACTGTTTAAAAGCAATGAGGGTCTCCAACGACGGGTGCCGCGTATGGCGCTGAAGAGCCCGCCGGCGATCTCGAATCGCCTCTGCGATCTCGGGCGACCACCATGGCACAGTCCTCCGCCGAGGTGACCCGGATGTACAGGGAATCGCAGATGCCGCCGCAGAAACGATGCTGGTGGTGACCGACTGAACCACCGCATCAATCGGATCAGTGGAAGGAGGTGCGATCACTGCGACAGATGTAAATAAGTCCCAATCAGCCTTATTCAGAGCCCATCTGGAGGGGCGTTCAGAAGAGTGACGCTGTGGCAGTGACAGAAAGATGGGGAAATGGTCACTACCACATAAGTCGTCATGGACCCTCCAGTGGATGGATGGTGAAAGTCTGGGACTGCAAATAGAAAGGTCAATGGCCGAAAACGAGCCATGGACCGCACTAAAGTGGGTCGCCTCTCCCGTGTTTAAAAGGCAGAGGTCAAGCTGTGACAGAAGAGTCTCGACATCTCTGCCCCGGCCAGTAATCGCGGCGCTACCCCACAAGGGGTTATGGGCGTTAAAGTCGCCCAGCAACACAAAGGGAGGCGGCAGTTGTCCTATCAATGCAGCCAACACATGACGAGAGACATCACCATCCGGCGGAAGGTACAAACTGCAGACAGTAATAGGCTGAGGCGTCCACATCCTTACAGCGACAGCCTCTAAGGGTGTATGAAGAGGCACACACTCGCTGTAGATAGAGTTAAGGACGTAGACGCAGACTCCACCAGACACCCTCTCATAAGCTGCCCGGTTCTTATAATAACCCCGATACCCTCGTAGGGCAGGGGTCCGCATTGCCGGAAACCACGTTTCCTGGAGGGCAATGCAGAGGAAAGGGTGACTGCTGATGACTTGGCGAAGCTCAGCAAGGTGGTGGAAAAAAGCGCTGCAGTTCCACTGGCGTATCGCTTTGTCCTGTCCGAAAAAGGCGTGAAGGGGCCGTGGAGGCAGATAACGCCACTGGGTCACCTGCTGTCACCGATCGAGGACCAGTACAATCGGCGTCCTTGGCGTCCGAGGGTATGGCGAGATCCAGGTCCTCAGTGGACGCCAGGATCTCCACCTCATCCTCAGACGCAGAGCCTGTATGGAGCGGTGGGGTGGATGCCACCGCGCGTTCCTTGGCCTTAGAGGCCTTCTTCTTCTTCGTCTTCTCTCTCTTCTCCTTGGGCTTTACTGGCTGGGAGGGCTCCACCGAGTCAGTCTCCGGGACGGAGGAGGAGCGGGAAGCCCTGCGACCAGCCGCTGGCCTGCTTTTCAGCCATTGGCTGACGTCACCCTTCCCAGAGGTGGAAACCTGGGAAGGGAGGGACCCGAGGGATCCCTTGCGAGAGAGAGTCGCCGAAGAAGTCGGACGCTTCTCCGGCTTAGAGTTGGGGACTTGTGTCCCCGATGGTTGGGGGGTCGTTGTTCCTGAGGTAGGTGGTGCAGGAGCAACAGATGGGGAAGTGCCCCCCACCATCAAGGTGGCAGGTGTAGTATTCCGGCTCAGAGTGTTCAGTGGAATCGGTGCAGCAGATGACAAAACTACTGTTTTGGCAGCGGTGGCATAGGAGCTGGTCAGAGCCACAGGATGTAGCCTCTCATATTTCTGCTTAGCCTCAGTATAGGTCATGCGGTCCAGGGCCTTATATTCCATGATCCTTCGTTCTTTCAGTAGAACCTTGCAGTCTGGCGAGCAAGGGGAATGGTGTTCGCCGCAGTTCACACAGATGGGAGGCGGCGCACATGCAGTATTAGGATGTGAAGGGCGTCCACAATCTCTGCATGTCATGCTGGAAGTACACCGAGATGACATGTGGCCGAACTTCCAGCATTTGAAACACCTCATCGGGGGAGGGATATAGGGCTTCACATCACATCGGTAGACCATCACCTTGACCTTTTTGGGTAGGACGTCACCCTCGAAGG
Organism: Schistocerca gregaria; assembly: GCF_023897955.1. NCBI lineage: Eukaryota > Metazoa > Arthropoda > Insecta > Orthoptera > Acrididae > Schistocerca > Schistocerca gregaria. The sequence goes on along the minus strand of NW_026061892.1, from coordinate 599,643 downwards.
CCAAGATGAAGGCACCGGTGGCTACCTGATTATCCCTCGGACCCCGATGGACGCGCCGGACGAAGTGAACACCCCGCCGTTCTAAATTGGCGCGTAGCTCGTCGTCTGACTGCAAGAGTAGGTCCCTATGGAATACAATGCCCTGGACCATGTTGAGACTCTTATGGGGTGTGATCGTGACGGAAACATCCCCCAACTTGTCACAAGCGAGTAACCGCCGTGACTGTGCAGAGGATGCCGTTTTGATCAATACTGCCCCAGAGCGCATTTTGGACAAGCCCTCCACCTCCCCAAACTTGTCCTCTAAGTGCTACAAAAAACTGAGGCTTGGTCGCCATAAACGATTCCCCATCGACTCGTGTACAGACTAAATAGCGAGGTGAATAAGGTTCGCTGCCAACCGTAGCCTTTCGTTCCTCCCATGGTGTGGCCAGGGAGGGGAACGATTGTGGATCATATGCCTGAGCGTTGTATTGAGGCCGAGAACGCTTAGAGACTGCTGGCGGCTGGCCGCCAGCAAGAGATGATGTACCACGCTTCATCGCGGGTCATCCGCCCTGATGCCACCTACTCCGACCAAGGGCCCTCCCCACGGGCGCCACCCAGCCTCAGCAACGACCACCTGGCGGGATGGCCATTGCCGGGAGTCCCGATGCCCCAAGGAGACAGGCATCTACTCCTTGGCATACGCGGGGAGTTAACGGCGCAGGCATCAGTAGAGCGATCCCTGTGTTGTCAGGGGGCTACAACCGACAGGGTACATGGCGGCCCCACCACAACGGACTGGCTACCGTGCTGGATTTCAGGTGAAATGTAGTCCATGATCGTCATTGGCGCATAAAGCGACACAGCAGAGCAGACTGCAAAAACCGCACCCAAGAACAAAGCCACGCCCTAGAGATGGTGAGTGGGCGGGACAGCTATGCGACGACGACCAACCAAGCTAGAGATGGTAATGAGCGATGGACACATTGCACCTTGTAAGGCGCCCTTCCCCAATCAGCTCGCTCTTCGGAAGAATTTAGAAGATGGAGGTCAAACCCGGTAGGGGACCATCACATAAGGCCGAAACGTTTGAGACTCCTTTTAGTCGCCTCTTACGACAGGCAGGAATACTGTGGGCCTATTCTTACCCCCGAACCCACAGGGGGGCCTCCTTCAGGTCTTGTTACCTGATTATGAGGTGCATATGATACAGAAGAGCAGAAAGGAATAAGGAGAGAAGACCTAAGGGATTATGGCAATAACCTCGGAACTTACCCCTTCTCTGAAGAACAGGTTGCTACCCAGATCAAGGCCCCCAAAGGGGAAAGCTCCTGGCCCGGACGGCATTACTGCCGAAGTGGTGCAATTCCTTGTCCCCCAGCTCGTAGATCCTCTCAGGAAGTTATATAATGAGTGCCTGAGACTCGGGAAATTCCCAGCAATATGGAAAAGAGCAAATATAATCATTATCAAAAAGGGTCCAGAGAAAGATCTCACCGAAATCAAGTCGTATAGACCCATGTGCTTGATAGACATACTGGGCAAACTTTTTGAGAGGCTACTGGCACACAGACTGACAGCACACCGAATGCTGTGCGGGCTTAGTGACAGACAATTTGGCTTCCGGTCGGGGTGTTCCGCGTCTGACGCAATCGCCCTGGCCGCCGAGGTCTGTGGCTCCACCCCGCCCAAGTATGTCGCCGGCATCATAGTGTACATCAGTGGTGCCTTAGACAACCTGTGGTGACCTTCACTCTTTTCGTGCTTGCGGGAGTAGAACTGCACAGGGCTACTATATGGCTGTCTGAGGAGCTATTGTGCAGACAGGGAGGTCTGGCTGTTGGCCCCTAGCGGCATAGTCAGCGAGACTGTGACCAAAGGATGTCCTCAAGGCTCTGTCTTAGGATCTCTCTTTTGGCACATCAACATGGAGCCATTACTGGAAGACCTGAAGAACAGTGATGATGTGCTAGAGGTCATAGCATACGCAGACGACCTCCTCCTGCTGGTTGGTGGCCGAAGCCACGAGGACTTAGAGCCCAAAGTGGAGAGAGCCATAATTGTACTTACATCATGGTGTCAGAAAACCAAAATGACGATTGCGCCTAGTAAATCTACATACCTACTTCTCAAAGGCCAACTGGTCAGAAACCCTACAGTAAGAATTAATGGCACATCAGTTCTTCGGCGCCGCGAGGCCCGATATTTGGGTGTAGTCATCAATGAGAGGTGAAACTTTGCATCACGTATTGATACCGCATCCCAAATATCCCTGGCATTACTAAACAATCTCATTGGAATTGGTCATAAACGATTTCACCTCCCATCAAACCTAATCAAATTAAATCATAATAATATCTTGACCTCAATAGTTGCATACGGATCAGGGGTCTGGGCGCACAGACTCACGAGGGTCATGCCTGCCATGGCTTAAGAAGAGTGCAGCGGAACATGCTCCTACGTTCAGCAGAGGCCTACAGGACAACACCTGGGGGAGCGCTTTTAGTGCTAATGGGGATATGTGCACTGGACATAAAAATTCGTGAGAAGGCCGGCTGGTACTGGATGAAGAAGGAGAACAGGGACAAAATTTGTGATATACTTGGGGTCTATGCTGGGGATAAGAATGTCATCAAAAAGAGAAGGATTGAACTGTGGCAAGAACAGTGGAGCAATGAGGATACGGGACGCAGAACCTATGAGCTGCTACTGGATATAGAAGAACGGACAGAACTCACATTTTTCACGCCAACGAGAGGAATGCTGCACTTTCTTACTGGACATGGACCATACCCAACATATCTATGTCGGTTTGGGAAGCAGGCTACAACCGCGTGTGACTGTGGTGCTGTGCAAGGCACCCCAGAACATGTGGTGTACGAGTGCCACCTCTTCGATGACGTAGCCCATGATCTAAGACAACAACTACCAAATAATAACACGTACCACCTAATAAGGCAAGACAACACTTTCAACATCCTAAACGATCTCACAGATGAAATATCAAAAACAAGTCCTTAAGAACTTCCTAAAGGACACCCACTAAAAGTAATAAATTCATCATAGAGTAAGACCTCGTGCATCCCTCCTGTACCGCCAGGTAAGGACATGGCCAGCCGCCTCACGTGGGGACTAGGAGGGAGGGGGTTACAAAAAACAGCGGGTTGGAACAACCACTAACTATGACTATGTAATTTTAGATTAGATGTAGAAGATAGGATTACACCCTAGAATAGACTCCAGCGAAACCAACTTGAGGGCCAGCCCAGTGCCAGGGGCATGCCCATTGGGGTTAGCTCGGTGGGCCTGGCCAACATTCATCAGGATTATAGTAGCACTGGCACACCTGTAACGCTGCAGGTAGCATTAACTCCTTAGATTAAGTAGCTTAGAACGCCATAGCGGCAAGATTATATTAATAACAATAGTAATAAAATTACCTGTAGTGTAAAATAGAAAACTGCAATTCCTTGTATCATTAGGACCCACTAATGTAGTTAGGTAGTGAGTTAATATGTGTAATACAATAAACTGAACAAAGAATTAAAAAAAAAGAAAGAATCCTGTACAAAGATGGAAGGGAAGTTTTTATTAGATCAAAACCAATCGTATTGGCTCGTCTGGTCGGCTTGCCTTGGTGAATCTGATCAACTTCTGGCTGATCGCACGGTCCTTCTACCGGCGACGCATCTTTCAAATGTCTGCCTTATCAACTGTCGATGGTAGGTTCTGCGCCTACCATAGTTGTAACGGGTAACGGGGAATAAGGGTTCGCTTCCAGAGAGGGTGTCTGAGAAATGGCTACCACATCCAAGGAAGGCAGCAGGCGCGCAAATTACCCACTCCCGGCACGGGGAGGTAGTGACGAAAAATAATTATGCGGGACTCATCCGAGTCCCCGTAATCGGAATGAGTACACTTTAAATCCTGTAACGAGTATCTATTGGAGGGCAAGTCTGGTGCCAGCAGCCGCGGTAATTCCAGCTCCAATAGCGTATATTAAAGTTGTAGTTTGATTTGTGTCCCACGCTGTTGGTTCACCGCCCGTCGGTGTTTAACTGGCATGTATCGTGAGACGTCCTGCCGGTGGGGCAAGCCAAAGAGTTGCTTGGGCGTCTTAAGGCGGACCCCGTTTAAATCCTACCAGGGTGCTCTTTATTGAGTGTCTCGGTGGTCCGGCACGTTTACTTTGAACAAATTAGAATGCTTAAAGCAGGCAAGCCCGCCTGAATACTGTGTGCATGGAATAATGGAATAGGACCTTGGTTCTATTTTGTTGCTTTTTGGAACCCGAGGTAATGATTAAAGGGGACATGTAGGGGCATTCGTATTGCGTCGCAAGACGAACAAAAGCGAAAGCATTTGCCAAGTATGTTTTCATTAATCAAGAACGAAAGTTAGAGGTTCGAAGGCGATCAGATACCGCCCTAGTTCTAACCATAAACGATGCCAGCCAGCGACCCGCCGCAGTTCCTCTGATGACTCGGTGGGCAGCCTCCGGGAAACCAAAGCCTTTGGGTTCCGACGAAGTATGGTTGCAAAGCTGAAACTTAAAGAAATTGACGGGAGGTGAACCTGCGGAAGGATCATTACCGACTAGACTGCTTGTCTTTCGATGTGCGTGTCGTGTCGCGCAACACGCTACCAGTACGGTAGAAGCCATGCGCTGCGTGCGGAACCACGCGTGCCTCTCAAAAATAGCGGAAGTGTTGTTGTTGTTGTGTGGTACGAGCGCTGAAGCTCTGGAGCAGCTGGCCTGTGGTACCTGGCGCCTGGCGCCGGTTTTGAATGACGTTCGCCCGAGTGCCTGTCCGCTCCAGTGTGGAGCCGTACGACGCCCATCGGCTGTGAGGCCGTTGGACACAAAAAAAATTGTGGACCAGGGGCCGTCAGACGCCTCAGTCCAGCAAAGGCTAATGTTTTGAAAGAGACAGTGGGAGACTGAAAAGGAAAAGATCACCCAGGACGGTGGATCACTCGGCTCGTGGGTCGATGAAGAACGCAGCAAATTGCGCGTCGACATGTGAACTGCAGGACACATGAACATCGACGTTTCGAACGCACATTGCGGTCCATGGATTCCGTTCCCGGGCCACGTCTGGCTGAGGGTCGGCTACGTATACTGAAGCGCGCGGTGTTTGTCCCGCTTTGGAGACGTGGGAGTGTCGTGGTCGCCTGTGTGGCCGGCCGCGTCTCCTTAAACGTGCGATGCGCGCCCGTCGCCTGGCGGTTCGCATACCGGTACTTTCTCAGTAGCGTGCACAGGCGGCTGGCGGTGTGGCGCGCGACACCTCGTACAACGACCTCAGAGCAGGCGAGACTACCCGCTGAATTTAAGCATATTACTAAGCGGAGGAAAAGAAACTAACAAGGATTCCCCCAGTAGCGGCGCGAGAACAGGGAAGAGTCCAGGACCGAACCCCACAGGCTGCCGCCTGTCGTGGCATGTAGTGTTTGGGAGGGCCCACTACCCCGACGCCTCGATCCGAGCCCAAGTCCAACTTGAATGAGGCCACGGCCCGTAGAGGGTGCCAGGCCCGTAGCGGCCGGTGCAAGCATCGGCGGGACCTCTCCTTCGAGTCGGGTTGCTTGAGAGTGCAGCTCCAAGTGGGTGGTAAACTCCATCTGAGACTAAATATGACCAAGAGACCGATGGCGAACAAGTACCATGAGGGAAAGTTGAAAAGAACTTTGAAGAGAGAGTTCAAAAGTACGTGAAACCGTTCTGGGGTAAACGTGAGAAGTCCGAAAGGTCGAACGGGTGAGATTCACGCCCATCCGGCCACTGGCCCCCGCCCTCGGCAGATGGGGCCGGCCGCCCGTGCGGAGAAATCCGTGGCGGGGTCGTGGCCGGTTGCCTTTCCACTCGCCGCGGGGTGGGGCCGTTCCGGTGTGCGGTGGACCGCACTTCTACCCTAGTAGGATGTCGCGACCTGCTGGGTGCCAGCCTATGGCCCGGGTGCGCAGCCTGTCCTCCCGCGGGCCTCGGTTCGCGTCTGTTGGGCAGAGCCCCGGTGTCCTGGCTGGCTGCTCGGCAGTGTATCTGGAGGAGTCGATTCGCCCCTTTGGGCGCTCGGGCTCCCGGCAAGCGCGCGCGGTTCTTCCCGGATGACGGACCTACCTGGCCCGGTCCCAGACCCGCGCCGCTGTTGGCTCGGGATGCACTCGGGCGGAATAATCGCTCCCGTCAGCGGCGCTTCAGCTTTGGACAATTTCACGACCCGTCTTGAAACACGGACCAAGGAGTCTAACATGTGCGCGAGTCATTGGGCTGTACGAAACCTAAAGGCGTAATGAAAGTGAAGGTCTCGCCTTGCGCAGGCCGAGGGAGGATGGGGCTTCCCCGCCCTTCACGGGGCGGCGGCCTCCGCACTCCCGGGGCGTCTCGTCCTCATTGCGAGGTGAGGGGCACCTAGAGCGTACACGTTGTGACCCGAAAGATGGTAAACTATGCCTGGCCAGGACGAAGTCAGAGGAAACCCTGATGGAGGTCCATAGCGATTCTGACGTGCAAATCGATCGTCGGAGCTGGGTATAGGGGCGAAAGACTAATCGAACCATCTAGTAGCTGGTTCCCTCCGAAGTTTCCCTCAGGATAGCTGGTGCTCGTACGAGTCTCATCCGGTAAAGCGAATGATTAGAGGCCTTGGGGCTGAAACGACCTCAACCTATTCTCAAACTTTAAATGGGTGAGATCTCCGGCTTGCTTGATATGCTGAAGCCGCGAGCAAACGACTCGGATCGGAGTGCCAAGTGGGCCACTTTTGGTAAGCAGAACTGGCGCTGTGGGATGAACCAAACGCCGAGTTAAGGCGCCCGAATCGACGCTCATGGGAAACCATGAAAGGCGTTGGTTGCTTAAGACAGCAGAACGGTGGCCATGGAAGTCGGAATCCGCTAAGGAGTGTGTAACAACTCACCTGCCGAAGCAACTAGCCCTGAAAATGGATGGCGCTGAAGCGTCGTGCCTATACTCGGCCGTCAGTCTGGCAGTCATGGCCGGTCCTCGCGGCCCGGCCGCGAAGCCCTGACGAGTAGGAGGGTCGCGGCAGTGGGCACAGAAGTGTCTGGACGTGAGCCTGCCTGGTGCCGCCGTCGGTGCAGATATTGGTGGTAGTACCAAATACTCCAGCGAGGCCCTGGAGGGCTGACGCGGAGAAGGGTTTCGTGTGAAAAGCCGTTGCACACGAGTCAGTCGATCCTAAGCCCTAGGAGAAATCCGATGTTGATGGGGGCCATCACAGCATGATGCACTTTGTGCTGGCCCCCGTTGGGCGAAAGGGAATCCGGTTCCTATTCTGGAACCCGGCAGCGGAACAGATATAAGTCGGGCCCCTCTTTTAGAGATGCTCGGTGGGGTAACCCAAAAGGACCCGGAGACGTCGTCGGGAGATCGGGGAAGAGTTTTCTTTTCTGCATGAGCGTTCGAGTTCCCTGGAATCCTCTAGCAGGGAGATTGGGTTTGGAATGCGAAGAGCACTGCAGTTGCGGCGGTGTCCCGATCTTCCCCTCGGACCTTGAAAATCCGGGAGAGGGCCACGTGGAGGTGTCGCGCCGGTTCGTACCCATATCCGCAGCAGGTCTCCAAGGTGAAGAGCCTCTAGTCGATAGAATAATGTAGGTAAGGGAAGTCGGCAAATTGGATCTGTAACTTCGGGATAAGGATTGGCTCTGAGGATCGGGGCATGTCGGGCTTGGTCGGGAAGTGGGTCAGCGCTAACGTGCCGGGCCTGGGCGAGGTGAGTGCCGTAGGGGTGCCGGTAAGTGCGGGCGTTTAGCGCGGGCGTGGTCTGCTCTCGCCGTTGGTTGGCCTCGTGCTGGCCGGCGGTGCAGGATGCGCGCGCCTGCGCCGCGTTCGCGCCCCGGTGCTTCAACCTGCGTGCAGGATCCGAGCTCGGTCCCGTGCCTTGGCCTCCCACGGATCTTCCTTGCTGCGAGGCCGCGTCCGCCTTAGCGTGCTCCTCCGGGGGCGCGCGGGTGCGCGGATTCTCTTCGGCTGCCATTCAACGATCAACTCAGAACTGGCACGGACTGGGGGAATCCGACTGTCTAATTAAAACAAAGCATTGCGATGGCCCTAGCGGGTGTTGACGCAATGTGATTTCTGCCCAGTGCTCTGAATGTCAACGTGAAGAAATTCAAGCAAGTGCGGGTAATAGGCGGGAGTAACTATGACTCTCCAAATGCTCACATGATGAGTCATATACGGATCCTCTCGGTACACTCTTCGTCCTAGTGATATCGAGTGGATAATGGTTCGCTTAGCCTCTCGGTGGGAAATCCTAGCTCTGGCCTTCACGTGGCGGGGGGTCGTGAGGGGTTCTGAGGGAGGCTATGCTTTCGTGTTAGTCTCCCAAGTTCCTCGACCGACAGATCAGGGTGTGTTTTAGGGCATGGGGGTTGCCTCTCCCCTTGGCTATGTTCCAACTGGCCCGAAAACAAGAAGTAAACATGGTACCAGGCCTCTCACTGGAGCGCCTGTGCCAGCTGATGAGCCACCCAACCAGCCAACCGATGCGGGTCGAGCGCTGCTCCCCGTCATCTGCCCGGAGTGCTCGAGGTCCTTTTCTACCAAGACCGGACTTTGTGTCCATCGGCGTCGTGCTCATCCTGCTGCGGCCAGTGCAGAGATTCAGACGGAGAGGAAGAGGGCTAGGTGGTCAGAAGAAGAACTGTTGCGTTTGGCTCACGCTGAGGCAACCCTGACCATCCGCGGCACCAAGTTCTTCAACCAGGAGCTCTCCAAGGCCTTTCCTGCGCGTACGCTGGAGTCCAACAAGTGCCAGCGTAGGGTGCAGGCCTATAACGACTGTGTGGCGAGGTTTGTTGCTCAGCTCTCCAGTAGCGGTCATGGTTTTCATGATCCTGCTGCTGAGCCTGGTGGCGGGTCCCCTGTTTTGCCCTGTCCACCTTAGGGGGATAATGTTGACCTTGCCCTCTGGTCCTTTGTGGCCGAGCTCCCTCTATAAGGCCGCCGTTTTCGCTCTCTTGATGCTCTTCTTGCCCTTGGACCTACCACTAGCCGAGATACTGTCCGAGCAATGTTGGTGCCCACTTTGGATGAAATTGGGAGTATGGAGCCAGCAGCTCATCACTCAGTAAACGTGCAGAGCCAACAGCCTCCAGAGCGGAAGGGTGCTCGGAGGAGGTGGGAGTATGCAGTAGTCCAGCGAACCTTCAAGAAGAATGCGGCACGTTGCATTAATGGGCTTCTTGATGGCACCCTTCTGCACCAGCCCCCCTCCATCCCGGGGCTGATCGAGTATTGGACAGACCTCTTTACTCCACCGCGTGTCAGGTCGTGGCCTCCACGCGGTGAGGGTCTTTCTGAGAGGCTGTTGCCATTCTCGAAGATGGTGCCCTTCCACAATCTATGGGCTCCCATCACTGCGGAAGAAGTGGCTACAGCCCTACCACCTCTGAGCTCTGCTGCAGGCGCTGATGGGCTTACACCTACCCAATTGCGTCGCCTTCCCCAGGAGGTTCTCATCATAATCCTAAATATCCTTCTTTCCCGTTCCCTTCCATCCCGTCTCCTCCAGGCTCGGACCACCCTGCTGCCCAAGAAGACAGCCACAGTATCTCCCGCTGACTTCCGTCCGATTACAGTGTGCTCGGTGCTAACCAGAGCCTTCCATAAGGTCCTGGTTGGCCACCTTATGCGCTACTGTACTTTGGATGGTCGTCAGCGGGCTTTCGTCCCTCAGGATGGGATGCTTCATAACACATTTATTCTGGATCTGGCGATGACTCAGGCGCGGAGGGCCGCTTGTTCGCTCTACGTGGCGTCCCTGGATGTGTCGAAGGCCTTCGACTCGCTTGCTCATGGTGCACTCTGCCCTGTACTGAGATCCCATGGTCTGCCAGTCGAGTTCATTGACTACGTCCGGGAGTGCTATGGGGTGGGATCGACGGTTATCTGTGCTGGCAGAAAGTCGTCCGATCTGGTACGGCCTTCGAGGGGTGTGGCAGGGTGATCCTTTGTCCCCTATCCTTTTTAACATGTCAATAGACATGCTCTTATCCCGTCTCCCTGAGCATGTTGGGGCACGCATCCTCGGACGGCGAATAAATGCCGCTGCATTCGCTGACGACCTCCTGCTGTTCGCCGAGACTCTAGATGGATTGCAGGAACTACTCACCATCGCCACGTCGGCTCTGGGTGATCTTGGACTCGAGGTCAACCCTCGAAAGTGCTTCTCTCTCAGCCTAGTGTCATCAGGCCGGGAAAAGAAGACCAAGGTCGACGAGACTGTCACCTTTTGTGCTGGTGGTAAAAACATTCCAGCATTGGCGATGGGAGATACATTTAAGTATGTGGGACTGCAATTTACCACGTGCGGACATAGTCTGTTCCATCCTCGGCGGGAGGTCGAGAAGCAGCTTGACATCATCAAGCGTGCTCCACTAAAGCCTCAGCAGAGACTGTATTCCCTTTGGTCTATTATCCTCCCGGGTATCTACCACGGTCTGGCTCTGGGGAGAACTCGTCTGGGGGCCCTCTCATCCCTGGATGTCTGCGTGCGTGCAGCCGTTCGAGCTTGGCTGCGTCTGCCAGCGGATACACCTGTCGGATACTTCCATGCCCCCATTACTCATGGGGGCTTGGGGGTCCCATCAGCCCACTGGCTCGGTCCACTCATTCGAAGGAGGAGATTGGCAAAGATTCAGGGGCTGGGTGTTGCTGCGGACGACTCTTCCCAAGACCTGTTGTGATGTGAAATGCTCCAACTGGACAACGCCTTGCAGTGGGGTGGGGACGTTGTTAAGACCAGTTACCAGCTGGGCCAGTGCTGGGCCGAGCGCCTCCACTCCTCAGTTGATGGCTCTGCATTACGTAAGTCTGCCCTAACACCTGGGCAGCACTGCTGGGTATCCACCACTCGGCAGTTCATCACAGGCCGCGATTTCATCTCCTGCCTACGTGCTAGGATTAATGCCTTGCCTACCAAGGCACGACTCCTACGTGGCAGGGAGGGTGACACCAGGTGTCGGGGTGGCTGCAACGCAACGGAGACGGCGAACCACGTTATCCAGCAGTGTTGGAGGAGTGATGGGGCTCGCATTGCCAGACATGACGCAGTGGCGTCTTATCTGGCGCGAGGCCTACGCCAAAGGGGCTACAGCGTTCTGTTGGAGCCTCACCTTCGTACGTCTGAAGGATTAAAGAAGCCGGATATCGTGGCAACCCGTGAAGGAGCGGCAGTGATCATCGATGCACAGGTGGTTGGTGACACCCTCGATCTCGATCGATGTCATCGTGAGAAGATCGCGGTCTACGACCGGCAGGCTACTCACAAGGAGATGCGAGAGGTCCTCCCGGCGGTTCATGACATCACCACAACGTCAGCGACCATCAACTGGCATAGGATCTGGTCTCCTGCTTCTGCTAAAGCACTGCAGCAGGTGGGCGTGACAACGGGGCATTTATCAACGCTGGCCACAAGAGTTCTTCTGGGCAGTATTATGGCGGTGCGGCGCTTCGACACCATGACTGCCCCTCGCCGCCGCACGATGCCCCGCACCGGCGTTGGTTAGGGTGTGCTCAACCCTTCAGCTGCTGCCTGGCTGTTTCAGGCATAATCCCCTCTTTGTCCATGTTTGTGTCTAGTCTTAGTGTGTTATTCCTTTATATCCTTATATTTTGTGTGACATCTTGCAACCCAGTGTTTGAGCATTTATCTAGGTATTATTCACAGCATGAGTATAAAGATGGCAAATATAGCCAAATGCCTCGTCATCTAATTAGTGACGCGCATGAATGGATTAACGAGATTCCCGCTGTCCCTATCTACTAGCTGCAGCGTCTCCGACGCGAATGCAGAAGAGCGCGGCGGCACTACCAGCGCAGCATAGGCTATCACATTTGTGAGGCCACGTTTGCGCGGTACAGGCGGGCCAAAGCCGTGTTTAAGCGGACACTGCACACAGTACGGACTGAGAGTTGGCAGTCTTTTGTTCGTGACAGTCTGACGGCTGACCCCTGGGGTACACCGTACAAGATTGCCGCGTCAAAAGTTCGGTCACCGACGGTCCGGTCGACCCTAAGGAAGACCAATGGCAGTCACACCAAGGACTGGCAGGAGTCAGCTGAGCTCCTCATGAGTACCTTATTGCCCGACAATAGTAGCGAAGATGAGGATGGGGAACAGGGGAATCTGAGGTGACAACTCCATGAGCTGTATGCCGATGAGACGCCGGTTGCTCCATTCACTGAACGTGAAGTTACCGCCGCAATTCTTGAATTGCGCCGTAAAAAGGCGACGGGCCATGATGGACTCGCTGCCGAGGTTCTCCAAGCCCTGTGTGCGGAGATCTGCCCTTACCTGACTAACCTCTACAATGAGTGTTTACGTCAGGGACGGGTACCAGTATCGTGGAAGTTGGCCGAAGTGGTCATTCTGAGAAAGGGTGAGGACAAGGATCCGGAAGTGCCGAAATCATACCGACCCATCTGTCTCTTGAACTCCATGGCTAAGCTCCAGGAGAAGCTCCAATGCCTTTGGCTAGAGCAACACCGGGAACTTAGGGGACGCAGTCCCGACCAGTATGGATTCAGGAGGGGTCTGTGTACGGAAGATGCTATAAACAAGGCAATGTTGTTGGTGGACACATCTACAGCCAAGTATGTTGCGGGGATAATGGTTGACATCGCTGGGGCTTTCGACAACCTATGGTGGCCGGCAGTGTTCGACAGCCTAAAGAAGTTGGAATGTCCTGGGCCCCTGTACCGGTGCCTGCTAGACTACTGCCGTGACCGGCGGGCGGTTTTGCGGTGCCCGGGGCGGGCGGTAGAGAAGTCGATCTCCAAGGGATGCCCACAGGGCTCGGTCTGCGGTCCCATATTCTGGGATTAGGTCACCGACGGTCCGGTCGACCCTAAGGAAGACCAATGGCAGTCACACCAAGGACTGGCAGCAACTCCGGCAGATGAACGGCGGACTTTTCTCGCAGTCGTAAGTTGCAATCCACCCCTATATCTTGCGTTTCATGAAGAGTTATATCAAATATGCCAAATTCCCGCTGTCCCTATACATGCAGTAAGTTCGTCATGGGCGCTGGCCGGCAGGCCGCGAGACCTGACGCCCGGCGGCAAAGAGTGCTCCTCTGAGGATATAGAGGTTCCGTTCCGCCGCACAATGGTGACGGTGAGTGGGTAGTTTGTCCAAGACCGCTGCCTGCGGTGGCAACGCTACTCGCCCTGTGGTGGAAGGTAAACATTATGCGGTACATCAGTACTTTCCTAATAGTTCGGTCGTCTCACGGCAGTGCTTAGTAAATGATGCAAGGCTGGGCACACAACATGGGCGCTGTTGGTTTTTACTTTGTGTTTCTTTCTCATATAAAACGGGAATTCTGCGGAAACATCCTTTCCGTAGTGTCTGCGGAAGTGATTTCCTGTTTGTGACATTGTATTCCTTTCTCACGAGTGTTTTTAGTGTGATTTTGTGCTGGGAAGTGCTTCAATGCAAGTTTATTACATTCAAGTTGTATATAAGAGGTTAGAATTGGCATAATTTAAATTGTGGAAGTCGTGAACTTCCCCTTTGTTACGGAGCATCATTTCAAGTTCCAAAGTGTTGGTTGACGCGAGGAAACCACCTTGCGTGTGTTGGTTTTCATGTAGTTTTTGCAAAAGTGGTTTAGTTCGATCTGTGTACCACTAAAGTACCACGGAAATAGTTCGATCTGTGTACCACGGAAATAGTTCGATCTGTGTACCACGAACAAAGTTCGGTCTAAGTACCACGGAGGTAGTTCGTTTCGTGTACCACGTCTTGTGTATTAAGACTGATTAAGACTGTCGTTATCCTTCGACTTCACCAGAAGAGTGGCGGCCACAAGGAGAACTGGAGCGAAATGTAGCAACCAAGATTCCTCACCACTTGCAGTAAAGGGAACGAGACCAAAGGCAGCAGGTAAGAGCTCGCCAGCGCCTTCGCAAATTTCGGAAGTGGAAGATGTACCACCGATATCTGCATCTGAGAAATTAGCTGTAATAGATTCAATCATTACAAAAATATCCAATGAACTGAAAGGGAAATATGTTGGTCAAGGAATCATAGGAATTATAAGAAATGAGATATTTCCTCTTGCCTTGCATCAAGCTAATCTTGAGGGACAAATAACCGTGCTCAAAAGGGAAAACACGAGACTACAACTGCAGGTAGATACGCTAAACGGGCTGCAAGCCGCCAGTAATGTCGAATCACTTGAGGCCTTAAGACATGCACGACTGGAAGGACAAATAGATATTTTGAAGGAAGAGAATGACAGATTAAGACAAGAGTTGACAGTTGCAAATGCGCCAGACGCAAAGCAGCGTATTGAAGATTTACAAAGGGAAATCGAAAAACTCAAGGGTGAAAATGACAAGCTAAGAAGTGCAGAAAACAGATCAATCCTTCCTTCCTATGCAGCAGTGGTTGGAGCTAAAAAGGCAAGTACAAGAATAAAGATTGACCAAGTCAAAGAGAAGCAGGAGACCACTTTGTTTATTAGATCAGCAACTAAACAAGACACGAAGGAGGTGAGGAACATATTAACAAGCAATATCAATCCTCGTGTAGACAAACTTAAAATTAAGTCAATCAGAACTACTCCCAATGTGGTCATTGTGGAAACTGAAACCAAGGAATATTGCAAGAAATTAATTGAGAAAACATCAACAATAAAAGACATAATGTGTGGAGGCCCAAAGAAGAGGAGACCTTTGCTTGCAGTATATGCAGTACCAACAAGTGTTTCTGATGCGGACTTCTTGGATGAGCTGTATGCTCTGAATCTAAGCGACAACCTAACAGAGCAGGAATTTGCTGATGAAGTGAAAATTCGCTTTAAAACTGGACCAAAGGGAAGTGGCACAGTAACAATATAATTGAAGTTAGCCCTAGAGTGCGAAACTTATTACTGAGACAAGAAAGAGTCTACATCAGTTTTCACGCTCTCAAAACAGCTGACTACAACAATGTTGTCAAATGTTTTAAATGCTGTGATTTAGGGCACTCTACTAAATTTTCTACAGAAAGCCAACCTGTTTGTATTTACTGTGGTGTGAAGGGGCACAGAAAAGCTGAGTGTTCTGAGACAGAGAGAAAGGTGTGTGTGTTTGAGGTTTACGGGCGCTAAACAGCGTGGTCATCAGCGCCCAAGCGCATAGAAACAGGAACACAGGCGGTGAAGGGACGAAGACGGACGCCGAACAAGGAGAACGGCTAAAAGACACAGGCCTGACGCAGTTCCAAATGCGCACATACAGAGGCAAAACAAGAGAAGAAGAAACACACTAAAAAAGGAAAGGAAACACAAGGAAAAGAGAACAGATACCGAAGTGAAACAAGGAGGTAATCGTGACTGGCGGACCTCTTACCTAAAAACTGGGTGAGCCAGTCACCCAGCAGCACATTAAAACCTTCTCCCTAAAATCCGAGGCAACAGATTGGACAGGACACAAAACCGTAAAACCTTAACCACAGTCGCTGCGTCGTCTTGCAAAATAGAGGGCAAATCCGGTGGCAAGGAAACCACCGCCCTCTGGTCAGAGAATAAAAGACAGTCAAGTAAAATGTGGCGGACAGTAATCTGGACGCCACAAGCACTGCAGATTGGGGGGTCCTCCCGCCGGAGTAAAAAACCATGCGTGAAGGGACTGTGTCCAATGCGGAGGCGAGTGAGGAGAACCTCATACCGCCTGTATGACTGGTAGGACGTACGCCATGGTCGCGTAGTGGCCTTTACCAGACGCAGCTTATTGTCAGAAACTGCCAACCACTCCTCTTCCCATTGATGCATAACACGAAAACGCAAAAGGGAGGTTACAGCATGGAGGGGGACGGCACAGTCAACAACGTGAGGGAGGGAACATGCATCTTTGGCAGCCACATCCGCCAGTTCGTTTCCCCTAATACCCACGTGCCCCGGCACCCAGCAGAAAGAAACCTCCTTCCCCTGCCGTTGCAGGTGGAGTAGGGCATCATGGATGTTCTGGACGACCGTATCCGCTGGGTACAAGTGTTGAATGGTCTGAAGGGCACTCAGGGAGTCACAACAGATGAGGAACTTAATACTGGGAACACATCTCATCTGCTCCAATGCCCGCAATATTGCAAACAATTCGGCATCGAGGATGGTAAACACCGCAGGAAGCCGTAACTTGACGACTCGATCAGGGAAAACAACAGCACAACCAACAGTGTCCCCCTGTTTAGAGCCATCTGTGAATACAGGTACATGGTCCGGATGCTGGTTTAAAATATCGTAAAATAAGGAGGTAAAAACAAACGCCGGAGTGCAGTTCCTCCGGTTCTCCGACAAGTCTAAAAGGATGCTGGGCCTCTGGAGCAACCAGGGAGGCAGGCGAGTAAAACCTTGTCGTTGGGGGCCACACGCTCCACACCAAGGGACTCAAGCAAATGCTTGGCACGAATCCCAAATGGTTTTGTTGCCCTGGGACGACTGGAAAAGAGACGTTCCATAGGCGGTCGGGCAACGGTAGGGTACGCAGGGGAGGTAGGACAGGCAAGGAAATGACACATCCGTCGCACCATGAGGAGTTTCCGCCGGATGGCGAGCGGCGGTTCCCCTGCCTCAGCACACAGGCTGGGGATGGGACTGGTACGGAAGGCACCAGTGGCCAGCCTGATACCCTCATGGTGTACTGTGTCAAGGATCTTCAGATACGAAGGCCTTGCTGACCCATACACGGTGCAAGCATAGTCAAGACGCGATCGGACGAAAGCCCTATAAAACTGCAGCAGACGCGCCCGATCTGCTCCCCAGGACCGATGGCTCAGACACTTCAAAATATTCAGTGCCTTCAGGGCCCGCACCTTGAGGTCTTTAAGGTGAGGCAACCGACAACAACTTGGAATCAAAAGGGAGGCCCAGGAACCTCACAGTGTCTCTAAAAGGAAGAACGGTGTCCCTCAGACGCAATTCAGGGGAGGGAAAAAGACGCCGAGAACGATTAAAATGAACACACACAGATTTGTCTGCAGAAAATGTAAAACCCGTCTTTGCAGTCCATGCCTCTAAGCGCTTTATCGTAAGCTGTAACTGCCGACTAGCACTGACAAGACTGGAGGAAGAACAGAAAACAGCAAAATCGTCCACAAACAAGGAGCATTGGGCAGGACTCCGGATAGTGGACGTGATACTGTTAATAGCAATGGCAAAGAGGGTGACACTTAAAACGCTGCCCTGAGGAACACCATTCTCCTGCACGTACAAATCCGATAGCACATTACCAACCCGATACCGAAAGAGGCGGTGAGAAAGAAAGGACCGAATGAAGATGGGGAGACGGCCACGAAAGCCCCACTCATGGAGTTGATTGAGGATAAGGCGGCGCCAAGTAGTGTCATACGCCTTATTAATGTCAAAGAAGACCCCTAGACAATGCTGGTTACGTAGAAAGGCCTGCTGGATGGCGGCCTCAAGCAGGGTCAAGTTGTCTATAGTGGAACGACATCTCCGAAAGCCACACTGAGAGGGGCTAAGGAGCTGCCTGGTCTCGAGCAGCCAAACCAGGTGGCGGTTGACCATGCGTTCCAACGTCTTCCCAACACAGCTCGTCAAGGCAATACTCCGATAACTACTGGGATGCGTTCGGTCCTTCCCTGGTTTGAGGAGGGGAATCAAAATTGCCTCCCTCCACGAGTCAGGGTACGTGCCGGATAACCATATCATATTGAAACAGTTCAGGAGAACTTCCTTGGATGGCAGCGACAGGTGCCGCAGCATGCTGTACCGGATTTGATCATGACCAGGCGCAGTATCATGAGCCACAGACAGCGCAGAATCCAGTTCCCACATTGTGAAGGGGCAGTTATAGGGTTCAGAATTTAGAGACCGGAAGTCCAAGTGACCCCTTTCGACGGCAGTGTGGTAGCGGCAGAAATCTGGATCACAGTTAATAGTGGCGGTAGATTCCGCAAAATGCATGGCCAGTGTCTGGGCAATGTCTCTCGGCGCCGTGAGGAGACATCCCTGATGCAGCAATGCCGTGACAGGTAGCTGGCTGAGTTTCCCGGAAATCCTCCTGATGGCTTCCCATACTTTCGTAGAACTAGTGGAGCGAGAGATGGAATTCAAGAACGATTGCCATGACCGTCGTTTGCTCTCTTTAATCACTCGCCGCGCTCTGGCCCTTGCCACCCGAAAGGCCGCAAGATTGTCAGCTGAGGGACGGCACTTGAAGCGGCGCAGTGCTGCACGGCGGGCGCAGATGGCTGAGTGGCACTCAGTGGTCCACCAAGGGACAGGACGCCTCTTGGGATGACCGGATGACCGTGGGATTGACAATTCAGCAGCATGAGAGATCACGGCTGCAACATGGTCTACCCATTCGTGGACGCTGGCACGGTGTTCCAAAACAGCCAGTTGGCTGAAAAGTGTCCAGTCAGCTCTGCAAAGGTGCCACCGGGGCGGCACTGGTAATGCCACAGCCTCATCCAGGAGGCGAATCCAGAGGGGGAAGTGGTCACTAGAATGGAGGTCAGCTGCAGCCTCCCACAGAGCAGAATCCGCGAGTGCTGGAGAGCAAAAGGAAAGGTCAATAGCCGATGACGATCCGGAAGCAGTACAGAAATGAGTGGGAGCACCAGAGTTGAGGAGGCACAGTTCTTCAGACATCATGACGCTTTCCAGAATGCGACCCCTGGGGCAAGTAGTCGGAGAGCCCATAAGACATTATGAGCGTTGAAGTCCCCCAGAAGAAGAAATGGGCGAGGGAGTTGGCTAATAAGGTCCGTGAGAGCCTCAGTGTCAATCGCATCCGGAGGTGGTAAATAAACAGAACAGACTGTGAGCCTCCGACCCACAAGAATGTCAACTGCAACTGCTTGCAAGTCGGTGACGAGAGGGAGCTCAGATGAGGGGTGCACATCACGGACAAAAACCGCAACACCACCCTTTGCCCTTTGCCCCGTCAGATCATCTTTTCGATATGCGGTATAGCCGCGTAAAGAAGGAGAATCAGTGGCCCGAAAATGTGTCTCTTGGATACATAAGCACAAGGGGCACTCTCATATAAGGAGTTGTAATTTGGCCACATGCGTCCTGAAAACATTCAGGTTCCACTGTAATATGGGAGCCAGTGATCAGAGTGGCTGAACTTTCACCCTGCCTCTGTGCTTTGGAGGAGAGACCGTACTGGCCGGAGATTTATTCCTGGGGCGAGAAGATCGCCCCCGGTCGACATCAATGTCCATAAGATCCGATGACGACCCACGGGAGATGTCAGACAGTACGATGGCATCATCATCGGACCGACGCTGACTAGTCTCCTCAGGTGGCAGAACCTTCATCTTCTGAGGCTTTGTCTTGGGGGGCTTGGAATGCAGAGCCTTGTCAACAGTTGGAGGTTGACTCGCCTGGGCAGAAGGCGCCATATGGGGGGAGGCTGGAAGTACCTCAATGTCAGCAACCACGGACTTGTCCGATGTAGCGGGGAGAGCCGCAGATTGCAAAACAACCGCAGCAGCACAAGTGCACTGGCAAGCGCAGGTTTTAGTGCTAACACTAGCAACCTCCGTTTGTGTAGCAACAGTGGCCAGTTGTACCGGTTTTTTGAGAGCGGAAGCGAAAGATGTTGAAAACACAGGAGGTTGCATGGCCTTAAAGATCTTCTTGGCCTCACCATAGGGGATGCGCTTAGATGTATTAATCTCCTGTACCTTCCGCTCTTCGAGATAGATGGGGCAGATCCGGCTCCAGACAGGGTGACTCCCAGAGCAATTCACGCACTTCACAGGCGATGAACAATCGGCTCCGTCATGGGCAGGCAGACCACATTTACCACAAGTGGCTATCCCATTGCACCCCAACGTAGTATGCCCAAAGCGCTGACATTTAAAACAGCGCATTGGGTTGGGGAAATATGGCCGTACGGACAAACGTAAGAACCCCGCTTTAACATGCTCCGGGAGTCTCGGGCAACTGCATGTGAGAATAAACGAGTCAGATTTGACGAGGTCCCCATTGACTCGTTTCATAATGTGCTGCACGTCAACAATTCCTTCGTCAGCCCACTCAGATTTTAGCACGTCTATGGGGATATCCACCAAGTCCCTGCACGTCACAACACCCTTACTATAGTTCAAAGTGGAGTGGAGCTCGGTCTCGACAGCTTACTCTCCTAGACAATTTGCTTTCCGAAGGGCAGCGACTTGACGGGAACTACAAGTTTCAACTAACAGAGTCCCATTGCGCAGTCGCTTTACAGATTTCAGTGTTCCTGCAATTCCCTCAAGACCCTTGTGGATGTACAAGGGAGAAACCCTCTCAAAGCTACCCTCCTTCCTTTTAATAATCAAAAACACATTCTGATTATCAGCATGTGCTCCGTTACTACATTCTGTTAAACCTCTAGCAACACCAGGCGCTGATGGACTCGCAGCGCGTAGCCGCTTTTTCGATTGGGTGTGCTTTCCTACCAGGGGCCCACCCAAGCCACTGGTAGGGGGAAATGTAGAGGTCGAAGGGTCCATTGTGGTCCCACGAGCAGCTAGGGAACTAAAAGTCTGCTCAGACAGAGCCCCGCGTGCCTGAGTAAGCCTTATACAACTGGGGTGCGGCAGGTGCCCCAGAGGTTGCCCGCTTGCGACTGTTCCACCCCAACAGCCATGCATCTTCTAGGCGCGGAGCACACCGAAAGATTGAGGGGTTTTTATAGAGGTTGGCCTTCCTCGCAATCCAGGCGGTCAAGCCAAGATTACCATTCCCCGCAGCACACAACATTTCACCGCCGCGCCGTACGGTGGTCGCTGAAGCATGTCCGGGGGTTACGGTGACAGGACACTGGCGGCGCAGACCAGTCCCCAGCTCAGGACCCCGGGGTCGCCAAGCCCGTACTCAGCAAGTGAATGCTGAGCCCCTGGGGGCATAGAGAGAAAAGCGGGTTGCGTCCCATGTAAATTGAGAAATCGTGTATGCAATAAAGCTGGTGGTCCTGACTGTCAAACGTACAAGCAGATGTATATGCGTCAAATAGAAAGAACTGATTATGGCATAGACGATAATTAACAAGATGGCCCATAGTAGCATCAGTCTGCACACCGATTTTAAGGAAGAACAGGACGAAACACATAAGAATCTGACAGAGAATACGACACCAGAATCCAAAAAGAAATACAAGTCACCTTCTACAAGGGCGCGTTCATGGCGGAGAGCCATTGCATGGCAACAACAAAAGGAACACAAATCAACAGACGTGGTGGATACCACCGTAACTACGTCTTCATCAGAAGAAATTCAGGCAACATTTTTTGAAGTTACTGATTATATAGATGATATGACCATGCAGGGAGCAATTGATTATTTTGTTGCACGTAATTTAAAACACAAGTTTTTCCAGTGGGCATTGTCAGAGTCGAGTAATATAAATAAAGTTGAAATTTTAGAAGAAGAACTGTCTACTTATGAATGCATGGTTACATGCTGTCATACAAACAATTCTACAGACAAATATGTTCATGACAATGAAATTACAAGTTCAGAACGGACATATCAAATAAAATGCACACCCAATAGCTCCAGTGGACATTTTATACATGAATCATCTGCAAATGAAAGTAAATTTGAAGATGACCCATCCAGAAAAGAACTGAAAAATAAATACGATACAACAAGGTGCAAGGGAAATTTCAAGCCAGTTACGTTTGAATCAGCTGGTTACTTACGGGCAAGTGCGGAGCAGGTCAGGGTACAGGATACAGCTACATGTAAAGTGCATTCAACTACTCTTGAATTTGATCAGCTCCAGTCTAAATCAAGTGAAAGCAAACGTACACAGGTTGAAATGCCCCCTTCTTACCCCATGATAGACTACAGTAAATTAGAGGAAAATCTACAATTAACGAGGATGGAGAATAAAGAGAACCTACAAACAGCACAAAGACTGCTTATTAGGTTAACCCATCCACAGGGGGATAGAATCTGTTATCCAACAACAGAACAAACGGATAGGATACTTTTGCGATCAGAAAATATACCTACTGGTGCGAATGCATTAGAAGACTTGTTAAAAAATGTGTGTGTACGTCGTTCTGAGAAGCTAGATTTAGAAAAAATTTACAAAGATTTAGTTCGTGCTCATGGTAGAATTTATTTTGACCATAACAAATCCTCGCCTAATGACTACATCTTCACGAGATGTCTACTTTGAGAGTAACGCAGCTGAACGCCGGTAGGAGTATGTTAGTGAGTGCTGAACTAACGAAGGTGGCAGCCGAACAAGATGTGGATGTCATTTGTCTTCAGGAACCATACTCCAGGGCTGGACAGCTTATACACCTTCCCCCTGGAACAATCACCGTGACTGGCGATTCGACTCCAATGGCAGCTATTATTGTACTAAATAGAAATATGAATGTAACCAAAGTAAGCCAACATAGTAATAAGCACTTAGTCACTGTGGAACTTATATGGGGGCATATAAAATGGGCCATATCCTCACTGTATGCCCAATATTCAGATGATATTCATCCATACACGCATATGATAGCTAATGTGGCACAATATTCGATACACAAAAATTTGCTCATTTGTGCAGACATAAACTCTAGATCTGTTTTATGGCACTCAAACGAAACTAACGAAAGAGGTAGGCTAGTTAACGATATAATATATGAAAACGACCTGCACATACTGAACAGGGAAGGGCAACCACCGACTTGTTGCACACATACTGGACATCATAGTAATATAGATATATCTTTAGTAAACAACAATACACTGAGGTTTGCGATAGATTGGACAGTTCATGAAGGGTACACTCAAAGTGATCACAATGTCATTATGATTAATATCCAAACTTGGAATGTGGAAGAAACAACAACGTACAACAGATTTCTCCTGAATAAAGCAGACTGGGATGGTTTGCGCCAGATAATCTCGAATTATCCGTTATCAGACATTACAGGTAGTGTGGATTACAAAATACATAAACTGACAGAGTTGATACAAGACGCGCAATTACGATCAATACCACATATAAACAAAATTTCAAAACCAAAAATGAAAATCCAATGGACTCGTGAACTTGCGGATCTAAGGAAAAGAACACGACAAACACGTAAATATTATCAGCGAGCAAATAGTGCGAGGGAAAGACTGGCAAGACTGCAAATATACATAGAGACGAAAGAACAATATAGGACCACCATACTTGAGGCCCAAAAACGACAATGGGACACCTATGTCCAGCGACAGATACAAGACAATATGTGGGGAACCCCTTATAAAATTTTGACAGAAAGGATCAAAACCCCGTTAGTTTTGGCTACCCTGACTAAAGATGACGGTACACTGACACAAGGTTGGAGAGGTACTGCAGAATTTTTGCTGCAGAAACTCCTTCCCGACGATGACATAAATACTGATCAAGAGATACACACTGATATTCGAAATCAAATGGAACAAGAATATGCAACTGAAAGGATAGTCGATCCATTTACAAACGAGGAGGTGGCTAGAGCAGTTGCAAGACTAAAGAAAGGTAAGGCCGCTGGCAGTGACAACAGTTATGCAGAAGTGCTACAGCAGATTGTACCACTTATAACAACTTTTCTAACTGAGACCTTAAATGAGGCATTACAGGTAGGCAAAATACCCTCAACGTGGAAAACGGCCAATACAGTAATAACAAAGAAATCCACAGATAAAGATCCCAAGGACCCGAAATCATATCGGCCCATTTGTCTCTTAAATACTCTAGCCAAAGTACAAGAACGATTATTATGCGACAGGCTTCAAGCTCATAGAGAGTTAGTTGGACTGAGTCCTTATCAATATGGATTCCGTAAATATAAGTCAATAGATGATGCAATCAATCAGGCACTTAGTGTAGTCAGTCACACGGAACTAAAATATTCCATCGCAATCATGATAGACATCGCAAGTGCCTTTGATAATTTGTGTTGGCCTGCGATGTTTGCACGTCTCAGAGAACTTCGGGTGCCAGCAGCCCTCTATTACAGCCTACGGGATTACTGCAGAGACAGGGTTGCTGAGTGGCGTGCAGGAAATCGTAAATTAATTAAAAAACTCACGAAAGGATGTCCACAAGGATCAATTTGTGGGCCCAATTTCTGGGATCTCACAATTGAACCCTTGTTATATTTGGTGGAAAATCATGAGTGTGCTGATGGAATAGTGGCCAACGCTGATGACATATTAGTGGTTGTGTCAGCAAACTCAAGAGCACAGTTGGAAATGAGAGCTAGAGGTATAATGGGTGACATGGCAAACTGGTGTACTAAGTATAAATTGACAATTGCTTTACATAAAACTTTATACATAATGTTAAAAGGAAGTCTCAGTAGAGACCCCTCCATTAAATTAGGAATAAACAACATATCTCGAAAAAAGACCACACGGTATCTGGGTGTCATGATTGACGAAAGGCTATCTTTTAGAGAACACATACAGATGTCCTCTGACAAGGCTGAAAAATTACTACAGAAACTGGCTACAATTAATACAATAGAATTCAGATTGCCATTAAGATATATGAGAGTGTATCACTGTGCGATTTTTGAATCTATTATATGTTTTGCAGACAGTACGTGGGCTCATAAACTGAACTTTGCGGTAAACAAAACTATTGTTCGCCGCAGGCAGAGAGGGGTGCTACTGAGATTGTCAGGCACCTTCAGGACTACATCATTGGAATGCCTTGTCTGTGGTCCTGGGTGTCTTCCCAATTGAAATAACTATTAAATATCGTGCCGCAGCATACTGGCTGAAAAAGGGTAGCAGAGATCGGGTAAGAGCTATAACAGGTGAATACATTCAAGACAAATTACACTTAAAACATTGGCGCTTGGTTACTTGGCAGAGGGACTGGGATAATAGTGAAAAGGGCCGCAGGGTCCATGACTTCTTCCCAAACATTAGGGAGAGACTACAAATGAAATACATAGATCCAAGTAGAGGCATGATACATTTTTTGACCGGTCATGGGCCCTACCCATCACACCTACACCGCATGAATCTCAGGGGAAGTGATACATGTTCATGTGGGGACACTGGGACCCCTGAACACACGATTAGTTTCTGCACACTATTCACGCATTTACGACAGTCAAATTTGGGACAGTATAATATTTACAACTCTATTAGAGATCCAGGTGCCTGGACAGAATTAAATAACACAGCAGACAAAATCTCAAGACAATTACAATTAGAGTACAACAGAGGGAGACCATGGAGACATAGACCGAGAGAACAGAGATCTTCAATTAATATCAGTAGCACTGAGGATTCTGATGATACTACCAATAATGATACAGACACAGAATTGGATAATACATAATATAATATAAGTTGTAATGTGATGAACTATAATATGCACAAGTAAATTCAAATGTAGTAATTTGTAATAATTATAAAACAATAAATATGAAATGTAGTAGAGTAGGTTTAGACATAGAAATAGGTTAGGAAATCTGCTGGTGAGAAAGTACATGGCTCGACGACATTATTCCAAGCACTATCCCTCACACAAGCACTTCAAAATGTGAAATATGCATCATTGTACTATTGTAATAGTAGTGATATGGATGTGGGATATGGACACAAAATCAATATTAGTGTCCAGAGTGAGGCCATAAGCGGCAAGGCTCGAGGAAGTTTCCAAGGTTTCCCACTCATGGCCTTGTTGGTGTTGGGATTTTCATTAGATATAGTTTCTTTTTCATTTTTCTTTATTATAATATGAATTCAATGTATAACAATTAGACTATTTGCTGTATTTTCCAAATAACATGTATGTTACTTTGTTCTTTTTTCTTTTTAAATTATTAAATGCTGCTCAGTCTAAGTAAAAACTGCCAGATACTGCATATGGTCCGCCTCCACGGGGTGGGACACGGGCAACGGCACGTCAGTCACTCAGGTAGAGTTGTGTGAGTAAGTCAGCTTTTTGTGGAAGTTCCCTATGTTTGGGCTGAGTGACTGAGGTGACTGCTAAGAGACCAAATGTAGTAGTTACATCCCGCTTTATTATATGGGCAGCGGGCGTTAATGGCAAGCAGCAAGTGAAAAAAAAAGTGTCAATATACATGCAGTAAGTTCGTCATGGGCGCTGGCCGGCAGGCCGCGAGACCTGACGCCCGGCGGCAAAGAGTGCTCCTCTGAGGATATAGAGGTTCCGTTCCGCCGCACAATGGTGACGGTGTGTAGTTAGTCTTTCCAAGACCGCTTCCTGCGGTCGCAACGCTGGGGTAGAGTCGATACTCGCCCTGTGGTGGAAGGTAAACATTATGCGGTACATCAGTACTTTCCTAATAGTTC
This sequence comes from Schistocerca gregaria, assembly GCF_023897955.1. NCBI lineage: Eukaryota > Metazoa > Arthropoda > Insecta > Orthoptera > Acrididae > Schistocerca > Schistocerca gregaria. Next base: position 573,363 of record NW_026061892.1, on the reverse strand, counting down.
GGTCGTCTCATGGCACTGCTTAGTAAATGATGCAGGGCCACATATAGATGATATATGCGAATGCCCCTATACGTGCTGTAAGACTGGGCACACAACGTGAATCGCACGTCAGCCAGACACTAACATGTACTACTCTCGGCCTGCAACGGAGAGACACAATGTGTAAACATCTGGAATGCGACAATATCCAGTGCATCCTCTCCGCCACATTGCACCGTCCACACTATGATAACCAGAGCGGGAGGTCCACCTATAAAAACACAGTACCCCACTCCTCTCACAACCACCATTGCTCAGATAAGCCAACACCACCAACACACATCATACACAGAGGGGCACCCAATATCACCCCACGCCCTCGTGTTATACCACATGAAAAATTGCAGAAATGAGAGACACAGACCCGCCAACCTCTTGCCACAAGCATGGAACCGACGTGACATATCGGACGGTGACTCAGGCATCCGCGTACTGCCATCACTATCCACCCCCCCCCTCTGCCCCCTTCCTACACAATGCCGAACTTAACCAAATTTATCGCTTAACCTAACCGTGGTTGTACCAGATTATCGCTTAACCTAGCCGTGGTTGTACCAGATTATCGCTTAACCTAACCGTGGTTGTACCAGATTATCGCTTAACCTAACCGTGGTTGTACCAGATTATCACTTAACCTAACCGTGGTTGTACCAGATTATCACTTAACCTAACCGTGGTTGTACCAGATTATCACTTAACCTAACCGTGGTTGTACCAGATTATCACTTAACCTAACCGTGGTTGTACCAGATTATCACTTAACCTAACCGTGGTTGTACCAGATTATCACTTAACCTAACCGTGGTTGTACCAGATTATCACTTAACCTAACCGTGGTTGTACCAGATTATCACTTAACCTAACCGTGGTTGTACCAGATTATCACTTAACCTAACCGTGGTTGTACCAGATTATCACTTAACCTAACCGTGGTTGTACCAGATTATCACTTAACCTAACCGTGGTTGTACCAGATTATCACTTAACCTAACCGTGGTTGTACCAGATTATCACTTAACCTAACTCAATTTGGCCCCTAACCTAACTCAATTTGGCCCCTAACCTAACTCAATTTGGCCCCTAACCTAACTCAATTTGGCCCCTAACCTAACCCACGTTGTCCCTTAACCTAACCCACGTTGTCCCTTAACCTAACCCACGTTGTCCCTTAACCTAACCCACGTTGTCCCTTAACCTAACCCACGTTGTCCCTTAACCTAACCCACGTTGTCCCTTAACCTAACCCACGTTGTCCCTTAACCTAACCCACGTTGTCCCTTAACCTAACCCACGTTGTCCCTTAACCTAACCCACGTTGTCCCTTAACCTAACCCACGTTGTCCCTTAACCTAACCCACGTTGTCCCTTAACCTAACCCACGTTGTCCCTTAACCTAACCCACGTTGTCCCTTAACCTAACCCACGTTGTCCCTTAACCTAACCCACGTTGTCCCTTAACCTAACCCACGTTGTCCCTTAACCTAACCCACGTTGTCCCTTAACCTAACCCACGTTGTCCCTTAACCTAACCCACGTTGTCCCTTAACCTAACCCACGTTGTCCCTTAACCTAACCCACGTTGTCCCTTAACCTAACCCACGTTGTCCCTTAACCTAACCCACGTTGTCCCTTAACCTAACCCACGTTGTCCCTTAACCTAACCCACGTTGTCCCTTAACCTAACCCACGTTGTCCCTTAACCTAACCCACGTTGTCCCTTAACCTAACCCAAGTCGTCCCTTAACCTAACCCAAGTCGTCCCTTAACATAAACCAAGTCGCCCCTTAACATAAACCAAGTCGCCCCTTCCCTCTGAACATAGTTCACTGCTCAGAATCTCTGGTGTCGTTGTTATCCTCATGTAAACGTCTTGCAAGTGTTGCTTACTTTCCACATATTCCCGATATCCACTGTCAATTGTACTGCAATAGGACTATATCGCCCCCCACCCTTCTGTCCCTCTGTCCCCCTCTGTGTCTCTGTCTCTCTGTCCTCTCAAGCTGGTCGGTCGGGCGTTTGAGTGTTAAATGAGCCTCGCACCTGTTCAGTTGCATTCAGATGTCGACGCCCTCAGTGTACGTCGTGGCATGGCCTGTGTCCATTGTCCGCTGATGTCGTACGTGTAACCCACACACTGTACCGATCATCGGTCCTTACGTACAGAGCGAAGTAGTGTGATACGTGTGACCGTACGCTGGATGTGCCCAACGGTGGCGAATCTCAATTTCCATATGTTGTGCTCGATGCTACTTGTCTCGTCTCCCAATAACAGCTAGGTTGCACTGTGGTACGCCGTAGAGGCGTGTGGAAGGAACGGACGAACGCATTGTATGTCACCCTGGGTCGCTGGGGGTGGTGGTGGGTTGAGTCAGGTCAGCGTGAGCCGTCTGATGTACTGACGCGTGTATTCCGACTTAGTCGTATTGCCTCACAAAAAGTGCTACCCTGGTGGACCGCGTTCCATATCTGGGACATGCCACAGATGCCGGTTGACAGTGGATCGCGGAAGGGACATCGCATACGTGCGCGGGCCACCTTCCACGTGTTCTCTCGTGCACACGTCGCAGTGTGTATGTGGTCTGATGTAGTGTGTCATGACACATGACATCCTGGCATGCAAGAATTGTTTAATTCGCAAATGTAGGTGGACATCTACGTTTACTGCCAAAGATACGCAAATGATCTGGAAATCCGTTGTAGAGCGGTTGTTCACGCTGGAGCTGAATCGGTGATGGCGACGATCGGTACAGCTATTAACCGGTTGTTTCAGCGGTACCCGCCATATCAACGAACGTGAGTAGGCCCATGTGGGTATGAAGCGATACGCGGCGGTGGCTTGGTGGGACTGTTCCCGGCCGGTGAAGGGGGCCGCCCGGCGTGTTGGCCGCGCGCTGCGTGGGCGCACTCGCAACGGCCGGCTGGTGGGGGACGCCGAGTGGCAGGAGCGCCAGCCGACGGGCCTGGCAGGCGGCGCAGCTACGCAGCGGCGCACCCTGCACGCGGCGCGTGGCGGCCAAAGTCGGTTTTGCCGAGCCCGGTGCGAAGCGCGGTGGACATCTGCAGTGTGCTGGTCTGATTGAGGACTGTGTGCATTGGGGATGCGCCGCCGTCTGCTGCTCGGTCACCCCAGCGGTTCTCGCAGGTGGTTTGTATCGCAGTTTTGCGGACGTGTTGGTGCGTGCGCTGTGCTGGGAGAGTTCGCTTCAGCACCCAAATGGGGCTTTGCCCTTGTGTGGCGCTGGCGTTGGAGCTGCCGGTCACCATAGGTGGCGCGTGTTGTCTCCCGCCGGCAATGCCACGACAGCACGCTCCTGAGCCTCTGTCGGCAGCGGCAAGCTCAGTTGGGAGCAAGGGTGTTCGCACTGAAACCGTCTACTCGCCTAACTCCGGGCGATTGCGCCTCTCTCGAAACCGACCAAGTACCTAGGACGGCGCCGCGCGCCGCCGGGACCTGAGAGGGTTTAGAGGTGTATCGTGCAGGGGAGCTCGGCCTCCTCCTGTTTGCAGAATAATTGAGCGGACGCTTGCGTGTTCGCGCGGGCCCCCTGGACACACTCCCGGGCGGCCGGCTGCTCAGCTCTAGTTGACGCAGCTCCCTGGTTGATCCTGCCAGTAGTCATATGCTTGTCTCAAAGATTAAGCCATGCACGTCTCAGTACAAGCCGCATTAAGGTGAAACCGCGAATGGCTCATTAAATCAGTTATGGTTCCTTAGATCGTACTCACGTTACTTGGATAACTGTGGTAATTCTAGAGCTAATACATGCAAACAGAGTCCCGACCAGAGATGGAAGGGACGCTTTTATTAGATCAAAACCAATCGGATTGGCTCGTCTGGTCCGTTTGCCTTGGTGACTCTGAATAACTTTGGGCTGATCGCACGGTCCTCGTACCAGCGACGCATCTTTCAAATGTCTGCCTTATCAACTGTCGATGGTAGGTTCTGCGCCTACCATGGTTGTAACGGGTAACGGGGAATCAGGGTTCGATTCCGGAGAGGGAGCCTGAGAAACGGCTACCACATCCAAGGAAGGCAGCAGGCGCGCAAATTACCCACTCCCGGCACGGGGAGGTAGTGACGAAAAATAACGATACGGGACTCATCCGAGGCCCCGTAATCGGAATGAGTACACTTTAAATCCTTTAACGAGTATCTATTGGAGGGCAAGTCTGGTGCCAGCAGCCGCGGTAATTCCAGCTCCAATAGCGTATATTAAAGTTGTTGCGGTTAAAAAGCTCGTAGTTGGATTTGTGTCCCACGCTGTTGGTTCACCGCCCGTCGGTGTTTAACTGGCATGTATCGTGGGACGTCCTGCCGGTGGGGCGAGCCGAAGGGGTGCTTTCGCGTCCCGAGGCGGACCCCGTTTAAATCCTACCAGGGTGCTCTTTGTTGAGTGTCTCGGTGGGCCGGCACGTTTACTTTGAACAAATTAGAGTGCTTAAAGCAGGCAAGCCCGCCTGAATACTGTGTGCATGGAATAATGGAATAGGACCTCGGTTCTATTTTGTTGGTTTTCGGAACCCGAGGTAATGATTAATAAGGACAGGCGGGGGCGGGCATTCGTATTGCGACGTTAGAGGTGAAATTCTTGGATCGTCGCAAGACGAACAGAAGCGAAAGCATTTGCCAAGTATGTTTTCATTAATCAAGAACGAAAGTTAGAGGTTCGAAGGCGATCAGATACTGCCCTAGTTCTAACCATAAACGATGCCAGCCAGCGATCCGCCGCAGTTCCTCCGATGACTCGGCGGGCAGCCTCCGGGAAACCAAAGCTTTTGGGTTCCAGGGGAAGTATGGTTGCAAAGCTGAAACTTAAAGGAATTGACGGAAGGGCACCACCAGGAGTGGAGCCTGCGGCTTAATTTGACTCAACACGGGAAACCTCACCAGGCCCGGACACCGGAAGGATTGACAGATTGATAGCTCTTTCTTGATTCGGTGGGTGGTGGTGCATGGCCGTTCTTAGTTGGTGGAGCGATTTGTCTGGTTAATTCCGATAACGAACGAGACTCTAGCCTGCTAACTAGTCGCGTGACATCCTTCGTGCTGTCAGCGATCACTTTTCTTCTTAGAGGGACAGGCGGCTTCTAGCCGCACGAGATTGACCAATAACAGGTCTGTGATGCCCTTAGATGTTCTGGGCCGCACGCGCGCTACACTGAAGGAATCAGCGTGTCTTCCTAGGCCGAAAGGTCGGGGTAACCCGCTGAACCTCCTTCGTGCTAGGGATTGGGGCTTGCAATTGTTCCCCATGAATGAGGAATTCCCAGTAAGCGCGAGTCATAAGCTCGCGTTGATTACGTCCCTGCCCATTGTACACACCGCCCGTCGCTACTACCGATTGAATGATTTAGTGAGGTCTTCGGACTGGTACGCGGAATCGACTCTGTCGTTGCCGATGCTACCGGAAAGATGACCAAACTTGATCATTTAGAGGAAGTAAAAGTCGTAACAAGGTTTCCGTAGGTGAACCTGTGGAAGGATCATTACCGACTAGACTACATGTCTTTCGATGTGCGTGTCGTGTCGCGCAACACGCTACCTGTACGGCAGTAGCCGTGCGCCGCGTGCGGAATCACGCGTGCCTCTCAAAACTAGCGGAAGTGTCGTTGTTGTTGTGTGGTACGAGCGCTGAAGCTCTGGAGCGGCAGGCCTGCGGTACCTGGCGCCTGGCGCCGGTTTTGAATGACGTTCGCCCGAGTGCCTGTCCGCTCTGGTGTGGAGCCGTACGACGCCCATCGGCTGTGACGCCGTTGGACACAAAAAAATAGTGGAACAGGGGCCGTCAGACGCCTCAGTCCCGCGAATGCTACTGTTTTGAAAGAGACAGTGGGAGACTGAAAAGGAAAAGATCACCCAGGACGGTGGATCACTCGGCTCGTGGGTCGATGAAGAACGCAGCAAATTGCGCGTCGACATGTGAACTGCAGGACACATGAACATCGACGTTTCGAACGCACATTGCGGTCCATGGGTTCCGTTCCCGGGCCACGTCTGGCTGAGGGTCGGCTACGTGTACTGAAGCGCGCGGCGTTTGTCCCGCTTCGGAGACCTGGGAGTGTCGTGGTCGCCTGTGTGGCCGGCCGCGTCTCCTTAAACGTGCGATGCGCGCCCGTCGCCTGGCGGTTCGCATACCTGTACTTTCTCGGTAGCGTCCACAGCCGGCTGGCGGTGTGGCGCGCGACACCTCGTACAACGACCTCAGAGCAGGCGAGACTACCCGCTGAATTTAAGCATATTACTAAGCGGAGGAAAAGAAACTAACAAGGATTCCCCCAGTAGCGGCAAGCGAACAGGGAAGAGTCCAGCACCGAACCCCGCAGGCTGCTGCCTGTCGTGGCATGTGGTGTTTGGGAGGGTCCACTACCCCGACGCCTCGCGCCGAGCCCAAGTCCAACTTGAATGAGGCCACGGCCCGTAGAGGGTGCCAGGCACGTAGCGGCCGGTGCGAGCGTCGGCGGGACCTCTCCTTCGAGTCGGGTTGCTTGAGAGTGCAGCTCCAAGTGGGTGGTAAACTCCATCTGAGACTAAATATGACCACGAGACCGATAGCGAACAAGTACCGTGAGGGAAAGTGGAAAAGAACTTTGAAGAGAGAGTTCAAAAGTACGTGAAACCGTTCTGGGGTAAAAGTGAGAAGTCCGAAAGGTCGAACGGGTGAGATTCACGCCCATCCGGCCACTGGCCCCCGCCCTCGGCAGATGGGGCCGGCCGCCCGCGCGGAGCAATCCGCGGCGGGGTCGTGTCCGGTTGCCTTTCCACTCGCCGCGGGGTGGGGTCGTTCCGGTGTGTGGTGGGCCGCACTTCTCCCCTAGTAGGACGTCGCGACCTGCTGGGTGCCGGCCTACGGCCCGGCTGCGCAGCCTGTCCTTCCGCAGGCCTCGGTACACGTTGGGACCCGAAAGATGGTGAACTATGCCTGGCCAGGACGAAGTCAGGGGAAACCCTGATGGAGGTCCATAGCGATTCTGACGTGCAAATCGATCGTCGGAGCCGGGTATAGGGGCGAAAGACTAATCGAACCATCTAGTAGCTGGTTCCCTCCGAAGTTTCCCTCAGGATAGCTGGTGCTCGTACGAGTCTCATCCGGTAAAGCGAATGATTAGAGGCCTTGGGGCCGAAACGACCTCAATCTATTCTCAAACTTTAAATGGGTGAGATCTCTGGCTTGCTTGATATGCTGAAGCCGCGAGCAAACGACTCGGATCGGAGTGCCAAGTGGGCCACTTTTGGTAAGCAGAACTAGCGCTGTGGGACGAACCAAACGCCGAGTTAAGGCGCCCGAATCGACGCTCATGGGAAACCATGAAAGGCGTTGGTTGCTTAAGACAGCAGGACGGTGGCCATGGAAGTCGGAATCCGCTAAGGAGTGTGTAACAACTCACCTGCCGCAGCAAGTAGCCCTGAAAATGGATGGCGCTGATGTGTCGTGCCTATACTCAGCCGTCAGTCTGGCAGTAACGGCCGGTCCTCGGGGCCGGCCGCGAAGCCCTGACGAGTAGGAGGGTCGCGGCGGTGGGCGCAGAAGGGTCTGGGCGTGAGCCTGCCTGGAGCCGCCGTCGGTGCAGATCTTGGTGGTAGTAGCAAATACTCCAGCGAGGCCATGGAGGGCTGACGCGGAGAAGGGTTTCGTGTGAACAGCCATTGCACACGAGTCAGTCGATCCTAAGCCCTAGGAGAAATCCGATGTTGATGGGGGCCGTCATAGCATGATGCACTTTGTGCTGGCCCCCGTTGCGCGAAAGGGAATCCGGTTCCTATTCCGGAACCCGGCAGCGGAACCGATATAAGTCGGGCCCCTCTTTTAGAGATGCTCGTCGGGGTAACCCAAAAGTACCCGGAGACGCCGTCGGGAGATCGGGGAAGAGTTTTCTTTTCTGCATGAGCGTTCGAGTTCCCTGGAATCCTCTAGCAGGGAGATAGGGTTTGGAACGCGAAGAGCACCGCAGTTGCGGCGGTGTCCCGATCTTCCCCTCGGACCTTGAAAATCCGGGAGAGGGCCACGTGGAGGTGTCGCGCTGGTTCGTACCCATATCCACAGCAGGTCTCCAAGGTGAAGAGCCTCTAGTCGATAGAATAATGTAGGTAAGGGAAGTCGGCAAATTGGATCTGTAACTTCGGGATAAGGATTGGCTCCGAGGATCGGGGCGTGTCGGGCTTGGTCGGGAAGTGGGTCAGCGCTAACATGCCGGGCCTGGGCGAGGTGAGTGCCGTAGGGGTGCCGGTAAGTGCGGGCGTTTAGCGCGGGCGTTGTCTGCTCTCGCCGTTGGTTGGCCCCGTGCTGGCCGGCGGTGCAGGATGCGCGTGCCTGCGCGGCGTTCGCGCCCTGGTGCTTCAACTTGCGTGCAGGATCCGAGCTCGGTCCCGTGCCTTGGCCTCCCATGCATCTTCCTTGCTGCGAGGCCGCGTCCGTTTAGCGTGCTCCTCCGGGGGCTCGCGGGTGCGCGGATTCTCTTCGGCCGCCATTCAACGATCAACTCAGAACTGGCACGGATTGGGGGAATCCGACTGTATAATTAAAACGAAGCATTGCGATGGCCCTAGTGGGTGTTGACACAATGTGATTTCTGCCCAGTGCTCTGAATGTCAACGTGAAGAAATTCAAGCAAGTGCGGGTAAACGGCGGGAGTAACTATCACCGCCCGCGTGATTCACTCCCAGGTAGTCGGAGACCATCTCCGGCTCGACTGGTGTCACTCCCAGAAGGCGGCCTACTACGACACGCCATCCATCCGGCGTGCCATCTCCAATCTGCACCGTGACGTCGAGGAGGTGACTGTGTCCACCGTGACATTGAACTGGAGGGGCGTATAGTCTCCAGCGTCGGCGAAGGATCTCTGCGCATTAGGATTTCGACCCCGAGAACTGGCGGTACTCAGCACGAGAGTACTGCAGAGCTGCTGCACAAGTTACCGTATTTACGAGCGTATGACGACCGCAAGGCCGATGCCACGAGCCGGCGTCGGATAGACTGCTGGATATTATCTTCGCCTTGACTCCTGGGGCCTATTCACAGGAGGAATAACCGTCTTTGTTCTTTGTTCTTTGTTCTTCCTCTCTTTATCTGTCTATTTGTGTTTTCTTCCTTTTCCAATACATTTATTGTTGTTCTTATTCGCCCTGTAAGTCCCCACCTCGGTGGCGGACATTGGCGTACAAAATGTGATCTATTGTACCAATATACTGTATTGTATTTATACTTGTGTTATTCTACGGAATAAAGACGGCTTGTCATAGCCAAATGCCTCGTCATCTAATTAGTGACGCGCATGAATGGATTAACGAGATTCCCGCTGTCCCTATCTACTAGCTCCGGCTGTCTCATGCTGTGGGCCTGCAATTTGCGTGGTCCATGGTTGGGAATAGGCAGCGGGGGAAGGATGCGTCTCGACCAGCTTAGCCTCTCCTTCCCAAGTGCCCCTGCCCGCCTTCTCGTAGTGGAGCTGTTAAGCCTTCGGGCGACCAAAGGGCAGGGGGGCGACGGTGTGCTGAACATCTTGCACACCGGTTCCGGCGGCTGCATTCTTCGCGGCGGGAACCTGGCCCAAGTCGGCGAAGGTCACCCGGCTTGCCCCTGGTTATCCGGGGCATGATCCGCCAAGCCGGGGCGTGGTGACATGTCCCCGGTTAGGTTAGATGGGTCCAGACCCCTGAACGTCTGGGGGACCGGCCCGGCACCTGAGTAGGACCGGGTCTTTAGCCTTTGGTGGGAACTCGGCCTAGTAGGGGGCGAAGGACGGAGAGTGAATGCGCTCTCCCGGAATGCGGGAGGCATTCGTCGGTAAGGGAGCGGGTGAAAACTTCGATGGTGCAGCCGTCGAAGAGGACTAGTGCGCTGTACCCACGGCGTGCTAAACCTAGCAGCTCTGTTGTGGAAAGCTCTTGGTCAAGGGGCGGGACCGGTGAGCGAGCTGCATTTAGCCTCCCCCCATGCCAGAGAGGCCGGTCCGGGGAAAGAGATGGGCCTCCACTTTTTCACTCTCTCATTCGTCAATATGGCTGATAACGTAGAGAGTGATAATGCACTCGAGGGTAATTCGGTGTTGGAGGAAAATTTGACTGTCGCTGAGCTACACACGCGGTTTTTGAAGTTGCTAGATTCCAGTGTTAAGAATGGAAAGATTAGCAACTACGCGATCAACCATATTCGGGATTGTGTAGCTCGATGGGCGATGGCCCACTCTCAACTTGAGGGTCGGTTGTTAGAGTTAGAGAAGGAGAATGAGCGTCTTAGAGGTCAGCCCGTAGTGGCACGGTCTTATGCCGCGGTTGCGAGTGCCCCTGTGGTTAAAGCGCCGTCGGCAAAGGAAACTATTGAGCAAAACATCATAAAGACATACCTGACTGTATTTATTAAACTGAATGCAGGCGAGGATATTCGTGCTGTTAAGACTGCTTTTGAGAAATGTATTGATCCCAAACGTGACAAAATCAAAATTAACACGGTAAGGACTGCTAAGAATGTACTGATAGTTGAGACAGCTACGCAAGAAGACAGTCAGAGGATAATGGCGAATCAGGAATTGATGGAAAATGTTAAGTGCGAACCGCCAAGGAAACGCAGGCCTTTGATGTGCCTGTATGATGTTCCTACTTACATGAATGCGGACAGCCTACTTGATGCGATCTATACACAGAATTTTGACGTGTCTATGACGAGGGAGGAGTTTGATAGTCAGTTTAGATTGCGATTTAAAGTAGGGCCGAGGGAGAAGCTAACTGTGCATCATGTGGTGGAGGTCTCACCCGAATTGTGGAAGCCATTAACAAGAATCGGGAGGCTATATGTTGGTTATTCTGCATTAAACATTAAGGATTACTTGGCGGTGCCACGATGCACCAAGTGCCAAGATTTAAACCATACAAATAAATATTGTAGTGAAGATCAGGCTGTATGCGCCCACTGCGGGCTGGTGGGGCATGAAAGGAGGGACTGCCCTAATAAGGACAGACGACCTGTGTGCATACCGTGTAAGAAACGTGGTACGAAGTGTGGAGGACCGAGGGATTGCCCCACCTACCGAATGTTCTTAGACAGGATTGTACAGAGGACAGATTATGGCGACCCATAAGGCGCCAAAGAAGAAGTCACCTAGTAAAGAAAGGAGGGACGCAGAGAGGTGTAGGTTAATTCATAAGGCTATGTCCACAGGTTCTTTACTCTGCCCCGACGTTGTTCGGGGTTCCACAGGCAGTCTGGTGGTGGAGGTCGGCGTCCAGATGGAGGTCGACTTGGAGGAAGCTATGGGTCGGCTAACTTGTCGGCCATTGAGTGCCCGTGTGGAGGGGCCTGCGACGCAAGATTTCTCAAAGCAAGATCAACATGGTGTGTCTTTAGTCCCTACTGAAGTCGGTGGTGGTGGTGGTGGTGGTGGTGGTGGTGGTGGTGGAGGTTCAGATGTAAATATTGTGAATAATGCAACCGATGTAAAATGTGTAAATAGTGATGGTGGAGGTGTGTCTTACAATGCAGTTGGTCCAGGTGATACCTATGATAATTTCGACCTCAAGTTGCGATTGTCAAGGCTTGAAGAGCCTGCATTGTTAACTGTTGCACTGAGGCAGCTTGTTAGAACAGTGCGTAGGGGTGGGGAAGATATTACTTACCCAGCCTTGGAGGATGTTGACTGCATTCATTTGCATGCAGCTAATATTCCAACGCAATCTGATGAACTAAAACGTTTGGTGGAGAAGGTGTTTGCTACAAGGGGCCGGAAATTTGACATAGAGAAAATTTACAGAGATATGGTCAAGATGTATGGACGAAATGTTTCGGATATTCTTGTGATCCAAGAGCCGGACTCCTGTGCTGGTCGGATTCCCGGATTTCCTGCGTCCGCGCAAGTGGTGTCCTCAGGGGAGAATCCCATGACTGCTATTGTAGTGCTGAATAAACTGATCAAGACCACTGTTTTAACACAATTTTGTAATTAACATGTGATTGTGGTACAGCTTAATTTGTTGATGAATTTAGTTTTCATTGTTAATGTATACTGTCAATTTCGGCAGCATATAACTGGATTTTTGAATCAGTTGGACTGGATACTCAAAACGATGTGAATGCCAAGTCTCCTCTGTGGCACAGTACGGAACAGGATGAGCGGGGTGTCGAGCTCAAGAACTTGATTATGCAAATGCATCTTGATGTGGTGAATCAACCTGGACACCCACCTACCTTTTCAGGGAGGGCGGGTGCTGTTTCCAATATTGATGTGACGTTGGCAACTCAGAGCTCGGCACCGCACATTTGTGACTGGAGAGTTGTTGACAATCTCACAGTGAGTGATCATAATTGTATATTCTTTGAGTATTGTACTGAGGTTGTGGAAGATACTGGGGATTGGGAGGAAAGGTATAATTATCGGAAAACTGATTGGGACCGACTAGCACAGGAGTTTCGTCCTCCAGGGCTGGGCTCTGAGACGGAAATACAGAATGTGGATGATGTGGTTGCTGATCTGCTGGCATCCATTGAGGCGGCTATTGCTGCAGCAGTTCCCCGGGTGGCGAGGTATGTTCGCACGCAGGCTACTCCGTGGTCCCCAGAACTGACCGCGCTCAAGCGTTCTGTCAGGCGGGCGCGGAGTAACTATCAAAGGAGCTTTGGGCATGAAGAGAGACAGTTTCACTTGAGGAGGTATCGCCGCCTGAAGGATCGATATCAGCATGCTATTCAGCAGGCAAGGAGGCAATCATGGCAGAACTTCGTTAACGAGCAGCTCGGTCTGGACCCATGGGGGGTTCCATACAAGCTCGTGAGAGAGAAGATCAGATCTCCTGGGATGCTGTCAACTTTGCGGTTGGAAGATGGTCGGTGTACTACAACGTGGGAGGAGACTGCTAATGTACTGTTGAACGTTTTGCTACCAGATGATGTTGAAGAAGAGGATACAGAGGAGCAGCGGAGAATACGACAAGCATTGTTGGAGCCATATGTGAATGAGGTGCACGTTTACCGCTTCTCCGTAGAGGAGGAGAGGAGGTGGTGGCTGCACTTCACACATTTGCACAGAGGAAAGCGCCTGGTCCTGACAAGGTGCCGGCCGAGATTCTGCAGTACTTAGCACCCCAGTTGGCTCCAGATCTGGCTAAAGTTTTCAATGTGTGTTTACACCATGGAGTCTATCTAACCAGATGGAAGATTGCAGATTGCAGATGTAGTTATTATCAAGAAGGGTCCTGACAAGGACCCTCAATTACCCAAGTCTTATAGACCGATCTGTCTCTTGGATGTACTTGGTAAGACTTTTGAGAAGTTACTCACTGACAGACTCTTGAGCCACAGGACTTTGTATGGCATGAGTGATCGGCAGTTCGGATTCC
>NW_026061892.1:485000-555000 GCF_023897955.1 Schistocerca gregaria | reverse complement strand
GAGGGTAAGTCTTACGACGATCCCGGAACCCTGCGGTCTGGCTGCTGTAGTTCCTCACGTCCTGGACGACGTTAAATGGTCCCCCAACCCAAAGCGAAAGCAAAGGGTGCGTGGCGCAGGGGAAGCTGCGTCGCAAGGGACACAACATCTGTCCCTCGCAGGGCAAACAACATCTTAGCCCTGCAATTCCCACGGCCACACTCGCTGGGGAGGGATCGCGGCCCGAGCCGGCAAAGGCTCATCGCTGTGAATGGGATGTCCCAGACACGTTCCGTCAAGCCAGGGCGTGGTGACATGTCCCTGGCTAGGTTAGATGGGGCCAGACCTCCGAAATTCTGGGGGACCGACCCAGCACCTGGGTAGGACTGGGTTCTTGGCCTACAGGTGGGAACTCGGCCGAGTAGGGGGCGAAGGCCGAGAGGTGCATCCGCCTCTCCGGAATGCGGTGGGCATTTGCCGGGGAGGGACGGGTGAAATCTCCAGTGATGTGGTCGTGGAAGGGGACTAGTGCGCTGGAAACGGCGTGCTAAACCCAGCAGCTCATAAGGCTCTTAGTCAAGGGGCGGGACTGGTGAGCGAGCTGCAATTTGCCCCCCCCCCATGCCAGAGAGGCCGGTCCGGGGTGAGAGATGGGCCTCCAATTAATCACTCTTCAACTCAATGATGGCGGAAAACGTGGAGAGTGATATAGCGCTACCGGAGCAAGACGCTCCTATCGATGCAAGGTCGAATGTATCCGTCATGGATCGACATGCGCACTTCCTTCGGCTTTTAGACCGAAGTGTCAAACACGGAAAGATCGCCGCAGATCAAATCCGGGTGATCAAAGAAGAAATTGCCAACTGGGCTTTGACGCATGCCAAGCTCGAGGGGCAATATGAGGAGATAAAGGCGGAAAATGACCGCCTTAGAAAAGAGGCGGCAAAACCCCAAAAGTCTTATGCTGCAGTTGCAGCAGCACCAACTATTACAAAACGCACGGTACAAGAAACGATTAAACAGAATGTACAAAAAGCCGTTCCAACAGTTTTCATAAAACCAAAGAAAGGGGACGATGTTAAGACTGCTAAAGCAAAATTCGAAAAGAGCATAAACCCAAGAGTGGACAAAATAAAAATAAACCAGATCAGGACCACGAAAAACGTGCTGATAGTTGAACTGGCCTCTACCGAGGACAGCGATAAACTAATCAGCAACACTAAAATCCAAGAGTCATTCACATGTGAAAAACCCAAAAAGCGCAGGCCACTTATGATGGTGTACGATGTACCATCATATATGACTCAGGACGATGTGGCTGACTGCGTCTATGCACAGAATTTCGAGGATAAAATGACCCGCGAAGAGTTCATTGAACAATTCAAGGTCCGTTTTAAGGCAGGTCCTCGTGACCGAAACACTGTGCATCATGCTATCGAAGTATCACCAGCATTGCGTAAGCAAATTATAACAACCAACAGACTATACGTAGGTTACAATGCGATATCAGTCAAGGACTATACTGCCCTTGCCAAATGTACTAAATGTCGTGATTATGGACACGTCGCAAAATACTGCAGCTTCCTAAACCCAGTATGTGGGAATTGCGGAAGCGAAAAGCACGACAAAACAAAGTGCGAAAGAGAAACGCCCACCTGCATTCCATGTAAATACCGAAAACGTACCTGCAACACTCCTGGCAAGGAGTGTGTAACTTACAAGATAATGATACAGCGGCTCATACAGAGGACCGATTATGGCGACGCGCTATAAGGTCACTCGGAAATCACCAAGTAAACAGTTGCGAGATGCAGGTCGGTGGCGGAAGTTCCAGTAATCGCAGGAATCTCTGCCCTCAGTGGTCAACGAGAGAGAGGAGGAAAGGAAAGTCTATTCTGTTTCAGTTCCAGACGTGCGACCGGAGATGCTGGACTTCTCCTGCCAGGTCGGGTCCTTCCTGGCCACTAGGATAAGTCCTTCAGGCGAGATGGCGACTGAGCAGACCAGCTTGGAGTCTCCCTCCTCACAGAGTGGGGGCTTCCCCTCGCGAGTGGAAGGAGAGATCTACACAGTTCCTGTTCCGGCAGAGCAGCCGGAGTTGACGGACTTCTCCTGTCAGGTCGGGGGTTTCCTGGCCACAGCGCGGGGGGGGGGGGGGGGGGGTCCTCTGGGCTCTCTCGTGGCGGCGGTGACCGGCGGGGCGGCTTCATCCGCTGGGAGCGGGGGTTCCCCTTCGTCCTCGGAGGTGGAGTCGTCGTCGGCCGTCGCGCTGGGCTCTGCAGCGGAGCAGCAACAGACTGTAAAAATGACACAAAAAGATGTAGAAATAACTCAAGGTGGAAAAATTGTAGAACTAACAAATGGTGACGGCACACTAGAAAAGATGTACACTCAGTGTCCACCAGGAGACACATACACTATTTGCGAGGAAACATTAAGACTGTCAAGACTGGAGGAACCTACAGTTCTAAACTTGGCTCTGAGGCGGCTGGTGAGGGTCGGGCATCCTCGCGGAGAGAAAATCACATTCCCGGCACTGGAGGATGCAGACTGTATTCAACTTGCCGCGTTAAACATTCCCACAGACTTTGAGAAATTACGAGACCTAGTGTCAAAATTATATATCAGACGGGGTCGGGAATTTGATATTAACAAGACCTACAAAAACATGGTCAAGATGTACGGCAGGATTGGTATTGACCCTGCCCAGGTATGGCCTGATAGCCATTTCTACACCAGACACCCGGATTAAGATAAAAGTCCTACAAATAAACGCTATGAGGAGCTCCCTCGTAACTCAGGAGCTCCGAAAGATAGCAGAAGAGAAGAACATTGATGTCATGTTAATTCAAGAACCAAGCTCTGCCTCCGGCAGGGTCACAGGCTTTCCCGTCACTGCCCAGGTAATATCAATGGGTCCAAATCCCATGACAGCAATTTTCATCTACAACAAGTTAATTAAAACCACTGTTTTGACACAGTTTTGCAATTCCCATGTAACGGTTGTGGAGATAAACTTTTGTAATACATTTTGGTACATAATCAATATATACTGTCAATACAGGGATCCAATCAATATTTATCTCGGGCAATTATCTACAGCATTGCGAGCCCTAGCAGGCAAAGCAAATATAATATCAATGGACAGTAACGCAAAATCCCCCCTCTGGCACAGCCAAGTTCAAGATCAAAGAGGACAGGCACTAGAAGATCTAATTATGGAACATAATTTAAATGTTGTCAATCTCCCCGGCAACCCTCCTACCTACAGGAGCAGAGCTGGGGCAGCATCCTCTATTGATGTCACGCTCAGTACGACAAACATTGTGAACACTATTCAAAATTGGCAAGTAAATGACAACATAACCACCAGTGATCATAACGTTATCGAATTTACGATAGCATCACAAGTGGAGCGTGTGCTAGAGGGGTGGACAATGCAGTATGATTACGGGAGAGCAGACTGGGACCTGTTGGAGGCGGAGTTTCATCCTCCAGAGCTGGGAGACGGTCCTTTTGAAGTGGAGGAGGCCGTAGGGGCCTTAATTGTCTCTATCAGGGCGGCCTTGGCCGCGGCGATACCAACGCGAAGGCGTTTCATACGAAAAGCGACTTCTCCATGGACTCCAGAGCTTACCCGGCTCAGGCAGTCTATGAGAAGAGCACGAAGCAGCTATCAAAGGTCCTTCACCCAGGAGGAACGGCATTACCATCTTGCCCAGTATAGGAGAAGGAAATGGCTCTTCAAGGAAACTCTCAGACAACATCGCCAGCGGAGTTGGGAAGATTTTGTATAGTCTCACCTGACTCTGGATCCCTGGGGCACACGATACAAAATAGTTAGAGAGAAAATGCATTCACCAATGCATCTCTCGACTGTAAGAGTCGGCGACACAGACAGACTGACACAGGACTGGTCAGAGACTGCTGAGGAGCTACTGAGGGTGCTCCTCCCAGACGATCGACCTGACACAGACACTGACATGCAGCAGGAAATCAGACGGCAAGACCAGCTACACTACTACAACAACGTACAGGTGTACCCCTACTCCATCGAGGAAGTGAAGGCAGCTATTCGCTCCTTTGCAAAGTGCAAGGCTCCGGGGCCGGATGCAATTCCTGCAGAAGTTCTGCAATGTATTGCAAACAAACTGGCTCCGGGCCTTGCGAAAATATACAACAGATGTATGGAAACACAGGTCTTCCCAACCTGCTGGAAGACGGCAGAAGTTATCATCATTAAAAAGGCTCCTGATAAGGATCCAATGGTGCCCAAATCCTACAGACCGATTTGTCTCCTGGACGTCTTGGGAAAGACATTTGAGAAGCTGTTGGTCTCTAGACTGTCTAGTCACAGAGTCCTACGTGGAATGAGTGACTCGCAATACGGATTCCGAGCTCGAAAATCAACATCTGATGCTATTAACAAAGTGGCAAGTATTGTACACTCATCCATGCGGAAGTACGTTCTCGGAGTCATGGTGGATATTTCGGGTGCCTTCGAAAATCTGTGGTGGCCGGCGCTCTTCTCTCGACTTCGAGAGCTGGAGTGCCCGGCGGCGCTATACGGTTGTCTGAAGGACTACTGTAGAAATAGAGTCGCCAGAATCACGGCTCCTGGTGCCGTGGTGTCTAAGAACATCTCAAAGGGCTGTCTGCAGGGTTCTGTGTGTGCGGTCCTTTGTTTTGGGACGTGAATATGGACCCATTACTGGAAACATTGGAAAGGAACAACATGACGCTAGGAGTCGTGGCGTATGCAGACGACCTCCTCGTTCTTGTTGAGGGCGACAGCCGTGCCGAGATTGAGACAAGAGCGGCCCATGTATCCGAAATACTGATACAATGGTGTCAAAGTTCAAAATTGGAAATCGCGCCTCATAAGTCAAGTTTCATCTTGCTAAAAGGTAGACTAGCCAGAGACCCAATTATAAGACTAAATAACTGAATAGTCGCAAGAACACGCGCTGCAAAGTACTTGGGCGTCTTCATAGACGAAGCCTGGAGCTACATCCCACATATAAATCACGTTGCCTCTAAGGCTATGGCAGTACTAAACAAATTAATAAGTATAGCCCAACGGCGCTTCCATCTTCCTCCGATTGCAACAAAAATGTACAATAACTGTGTCTTGGTACCAATTGTGGGATACGGCTCTAGTGCCTGGGCCCACAAACTCACTCAGGTCAAGCCTGCCACTATGGTAAGAAGGATACAGCGCAATGTAATACTGAGATGTGTAGGCGCATTTGGTACAACACCTACAGATGCACTGTGTCTAATCATGGGACTCTGCCCTTTAGATCTGTTAATCAGACAGCAGGCTGCAATGTACTGGCTTTCCAAACGTAAACACCAACAAGTTACACTAATATTGGGTGAACACCTCAATAATGTTAAAGAAATAAAACAAAAAACGATGAATCTGTGGCAACAGCAATAGGATACATCAGACACGGGAAGGCGTGTCTATGACCTCCTTCCAAGCATTCAGGAAAGAACACGCATGAAACATTTCGTCCCCTCTCAAGGAATTGTACATTTTTTAACAGGACACGGCCCATATCCTGTGTACCTTCACAGGATTGTGAGTCGTCCGACACCTGAGTGCGTCTGTGGCGCCCCTGTGGGGACGCCCGAGCACGTAGTATTTGAATGTCCCGATTTCGATACAGTCGCCTCAGAGCTAAGGCTTGAAATCCAAGATCAAACAGTCATGAACATTCTGAGAAACCCTGAGACATATAACACCTTACAATGTCTAGTTGACCAAGTATCACAATTTGCGAAATTAATATTTGAGAAGAATTACCAACGTTAAACTAGAGTAAAGCCGTACTCCTCAACAAGGATGAGGAGCATTGCGCGGCAACAGAAGTGATAAACACCATACACCTATCTGTCAGTGGTGGAATGGAGGGTGGCCATGCCTTCTGGATTTCCGCTCGCGTGGCGCCTGTCCGCCCCACTGGCGCCGCACAAAGTTCTGGGAACTGTAAGAGGGCAAGAAGGAAGATGATGGAGGGCTCTGCGGTCTATGGAAACATAGACGCGTGAGATGCCCTAAGGGTGGTTCCAAGGGATGTCATGCCTTCTGCAGATCCAAACAAAAAACCCGACAAGTACATAAACACAACTGGACACAAATACCCTTAAAAGATGAAAGAGAAGTAATTGTATTTCAGTTCTTTCTGTGTTTGTAATTGTGTTGTAAAATAATCTTGTTTGTCTTTTTTGGCGCAGAAGCGCAAGTTTTGTAATTTTGAAGTAGTTTGTAGAAGTAGAATTTTGTATGTACATTGTGTGTAAATAAAGGGTGGTGGAGGGAAGAAAATGTGGATATAGCACAGTAGTGGTTTCCCAGGCAGTAGAGCCCGGCCCACCTCCTCGT
The DNA here is from genome assembly GCF_023897955.1 of Schistocerca gregaria. Classification (NCBI taxonomy): domain Eukaryota; kingdom Metazoa; phylum Arthropoda; class Insecta; order Orthoptera; family Acrididae; genus Schistocerca; species Schistocerca gregaria. The sequence goes on along the minus strand of NW_026061892.1, from coordinate 548,630 downwards.
GGTTAGGGACGGGCAACGCTCCTGGCATCCCGGAGCGGCTAAGAGGCCGGTATGTAATCACCGAATGTAATGTATATTGTAAAGTATGTAAACACACTACTTGTAACAAACGTAGTATTGTTTAGACTAACAACCCACTTTAGTAACCAAGACAGTGGGTCTTTGTATGTTAAACAATAAACTGTAAAAAAAAAAAAAAAAAACTGTCCCTATACATGCACTAAGTTCGTTATGGGCGCTGGCCGGCAGGCCGCGAGACCTGACGCCCGGCGGCAAAGAGTGCTCCTCTGAGGATATAGCGGTTCCGTTCCGCCGCAAAATGGTGACGGTGTGTGGGTACTTTTTCCAAGACCGCTTCCTGCGGTGGAAGGTAAACATTATGCCGTACATCAGTACTTTCCTAATAGTACAGTCGTCTCACGGCACTGCTTAGTAAATGATGCAAGGCCACATATAGATGATATATGCGAATGTCCCTAAACGTGCTGTAAGACTGGGCACACAACGTGAATCGCACGTCAGCCAGACACTCTAACATGCACTACTCTCGGCCTGCAACGGAGACACACAATACGTAAACATCTGGAATGCGACAATATCCAGTGCATCCTCTCTGCCACATTGCACCGTCCACACTATGATAACCAGAGTGGGAGGTCCACCTATAAAAACACAATACCCCACTCCTCCGACAACCACCATTGCTCAGATAAACCGACACCACCAACACACACCCTACACAGAGGGGCAACCAATATCACCCCACGCCCTCGTGTTATACCACGTGAAAAATTGCAGAAATGAGAGACACAGACCCGCCACAGTCATGCCACAAGCATGGAACCGACGTGACATATCTGTTGGTGACTCAGGCATCCGCGTACTGCCATCACTATCCACCCCCCCCCTCTGCCCCCTTCCTACGCAATACTGAATTTAACCCACTTTATAGCTTAACCTAACCCTGGTTGTACCAGACAATAGCTTAACATAACCGTGGTTGTACCAGATTATCGCTTAACCTAACTCAATTTGTCCCTTAACCTAACCCACGTTGTCCCTTAACCTCACCCACGTTGTCCCTTAACCTCACCCACGTTGTCCCTTAACCTCACCCACGTTGTCCCTTAACCTCACCCACGGTGTCCCTTAACCTCACCCACGTTGTCCCTTAACCTCACCCACGGTGTCCCTTAACCTCACCCACGTTGTCCCTTAACCTCACCCACGGTGTCCCTTAACCTCACCCACGGTGTCCCTTTGCCTAACTGCGACCCTCTGAACATAGTTAACTGCTCGGAATCTCTGGTGTCGTTGTTATCCTCATGTAAACGTCTTGCGAGTGTTGCGTACTTTCCACATATTCCCGCTATCCACTGTCAATTGTACCGCAATAGGACTATATCGCGCCCCGCGCCTTCCCCCCTCTGTCCCTCTGTCCCCCTCTGTGTCTCTGTCTCTCTGTCCTCTCAAGCTGGTCGGTTGGGCGTTTGAGTGTTAAATGAGCCTCGCACCTGTTTAGTTGCATTCAGATGTCGACGCCCTCAGTGTACGTCGTGGCATGGCCTGTGTCCATTGTCCGCTGATGTCGTACGCGTAACCCACACACTGTACCGATCATCGGTCGTTACGTACTGAGTGAAGTAGTGCGATACGTGTAACCGTACGCTGGCTGTGCCCAACGGTGTCGAATCTCAATTTCCATATGTTGTGCTCGATGCTACTTGTCTCGTCTCCCAGTAACAGCTAGGTTGCACTGTGGTACGCCGTAGAGGCGTGTGGGAGGAACGAACGAACGCATTGTATGTCACCCTGGGTCGCTGGTGGTGGTGGTGGGGGGGGTGAGTCAGGTCAGCGTGAGCCGTCTGATATACTGTCGCGTGTATTCCGATTTCGTCGTATTGCCGCACACAAAGTGCTACCCTGGTGGACCGCGTTCCATATCTGGGACATGCCACAGATGCCTGTTGACAGTGGGTCGCGGAAGGGACATCGCATACGTGAGCAGGCCACCTTCCACGTGTTCTCTCGTGCACACGTCGAAGTGTGTATGTGGCAATGCCATGACAGCACGCTCCCGGGCCTCTGTCGGCCGCGGCAAGCTCAGTTGGGAGCACGGGTGTTCGCACTGAAAGCGTCTACTCGCCTAACTCTGGGCGATTGCGCCTCTCTCGAAACCGACCAAGTACCTAGGACGTCGTGCAATTAGACGACTGGTCAAGGCACAGAGCTTCTTAAAGGCGATGAGGGTCTCGAGAGACGGGTGCCGCCTATGATCTGGAGAGCCCGCCTACGGTCGCGAATAGCCTCAGCAATCTCCGGCGAACACCAGGGGACAGCCGTTATCCGAGGGAGTCCAGAAGACCGGGGGTGGCAGCCTCGGCCGCAGTAATAATTGACGTGGTCAAGACACAGACCACCTCGTCAATGTCACCCTGTAGGGAAGAAGCAATGGTGGCAGCGGAAGTAAAATCTGGCCAGTCAGCCCTTTTGAGAGTCCAGTGAGGCAGGCGCACAGGAGAATGACACTGGGGCAGTGACAAATAGATGGGAAAATGGTCACTACCACACAGGTGAGGATGCACTCTCCAGTGGTGGGATGGGACAAGTCCGGGGCTGCAAAGAGAGAGATCGATGGCCGAGAATGAGCCATGGGCCACACTGAAATGCGTGGGTGCACCGTTCTTCAAGAGGCTAAGGACAATCTGAGCCAACACATGCTCCATGGCATCGGAGACAGTCTCACCCCATAGAAGGTTGTGGGCATTGAAATCGCCCAGAAGCAGCAATAGTGGCGGGAGTTGAGCCAGCAGCGCAGCCAAGACATATCGGGGGAGTTCTCCATCTGTAGGAATGTAAACAGAGCAAACAGTAATAGCCGGCGAGAGCTCAATCTTGACAGTGACTGCCTCTAAAGGCGTCAGAAGGGGTACTGGCGAGCTACAGACACAGTGGTGAACAAAGAGGCAAACTCCACCTGAAGCTCGTTGACAGTCAGCGCGGTTCTTATAGTATCCCCAATAACTGCGAAGGGCAGGGGTCCGTATTGCTGGAAACCAAGTTTCCTGAAGAGCAATGCAGAGAACAGGGAAAACACTCAGAAGCATCCGGAGCTCAGGTAGGTGGCGGAAATAACCGCCGCAATTCCACTGGAGAATGGAAGCAGGAAGGGACTGGGAGGGCGTGAAGGCGACTGAGAGGCAGATGGCGCCTCAGAGCCAACGGCCGCCAATGGGCGAGAATCAGCTGTGTCGATAGGAGAGGCCCACGAGGGTTCCGCGAGAGCGAGATCTGCGGCAGAGGCGAGGATCTCCACCTCATCCCCAGAGCCAGAACTATGTACATCAGGCGGTACTGAAACCGCCGGAGCGTCCTCCTTCTTGGACACGTTCCGTTCGTCCTTCTAGCGTCTGTCTTTCGGCTTAGAGGTCTGGGACAGTTTCTCTGAAGGAGTGTCGGAGGCTGACGACGACGCAGAAGCCCTACGACCAGCAGGTGGAGGAACCTTCAGCCACTGGCTGACATCCGGCGGGGTAGCTGAAGAAATGGAAGAAGGGAGGCCCTGAGGGACCCATTCCGCGACAGAGGAACCGGCAGAGGCAACGCCGGCGGAGAAGGAGGGTGAGGGGGGAGGGACCGAGCACCCTGGTTTTGGAGCAGATGTCACTCCCGAAGCATGTGCAGGGGGAGTGACAGAAGAGGATTTGCCCCAACTTCTAAGAGGGCAACAGAGGAAGGCTTGCCCCCAGACACAAGGGAAGCAGACAGAGACGTACGGCCCCGAGGGCCCACTGAAGGTGGCACAGATGAGGCGACAACTGCCGCCCGCGAGGGCGACGATAACGTGGCTGCAGCATAGGATGTTCGAAGTGGGACAGGATACAATCTTTCGAATTTAAGTTTTGCCTCGCGATAAGTAAGCCGGTCCAGGGTCTTAAATTCCATAATCTTCCGCTCCTTATGAAGAATGGGGCAGTCCCACAGTTGACACAGGCAGGCGGAGGCGCACATGGAGAATCGGGATGAGAGGGGCGTCCGCAATCTCGACGTGTGGCGCTGGATGGGCAACGGGAGGACATATGCCCAAACTTCCAGCACTGGAAGCACCGCATCAGGGGAGGTATGTATGGCTTGATGTCACAATGGTAAACCATTACCTTGACCTTCACAGGCATTACAGCACCCTCGAAGCCCAAGATAAAGGCACCGGTGGCCACCCTGTTAGTCTTGGGTCCTCTGTGCACACGATGGACAAAATGCACACCACGTCGTTCCAAGTCAGCTCTCAGCTCGTCATCGGACTGTAACAAGAGGTCGCGATGGTAAATAATCCCCTGGACCATATTTAAGCTACCGTGGGGAGTGATGGTAACAGGGACGTCTCCCAGCTTATCACACAAGAGCAACGCCCATGACTGGTCTGGGGAGGACATCTTGAGGAGGATGGACCCATTCCTCATTTTAGACAACCCCACCACTTCCCCAAACTTATCCTCCAGGTGTTCCACAAAAAACAAAGGCTTTGTCGAAAGAAAGGAGTCACCATCAGTCCTGCTGCAGACAAGGTATTGTGGTACGGAAGGCACCAGCTTAGCACTAGATCTGCGTCCCTCCCACGATGCAGACAACGAGGGGAACGACTGAGGGTCATATTGTGCAGCACCAAATTCAATTCTGCCTCGCTTAGAGACGCTGGTGGCAGTGCGACCACCAGCTTGGTGAGATTTATTGCGCTTCATTGCGCCACATCAGCCCAGATGCCACCTATTCCGAACGAGGGCTCTCCCCAAGGGCGCCACCCAGCCAAAGCAATGGGTACCTGGCCGATATCCCATTGCCCGGAGTCCCTGTGCCCCAGACAAGATGGGCACATACTCCTTGGCATGCATGGGGAGGAAACAGCTCTGGCATCTGTAGTGCGATCCCTGCATGGTCAGGGGGCTACCACCAAGAGGGTATATGACGACCCCACCACAACAGACTGGCTACCGTGCTGGATTTTAGGTGTGGAAAGGGTCCACAGTTGTCGTGGGCGCTAAGAAGGGAATTGCGCACAAGACGAGGAGGCAACCCAGAAGACATGGGGTGTAAATCCTGCCACACGACAATAAATAGCATGCAAGATGGAGGTGCACGATGGACCAATAGAAAACACCATGTGAGGCGTCCTTCGCCAAATGGCACGCACTAACAACAAAAATTTTTGAAAATGGCAGGTCAAACCCAAGAGGGGACCATCACATCAGGCCGAACGGATTGAGACTCCTTTTAGTCGCCTCTTACGACAGGCAGGAATACCGCGGGCCTATTCTTACCCCTGAACCAGCAGTGGGTGCCTGGACGAGGTGCAGCGTGAGATCGAGGTGCTGGAGCGGCATCTTACATGGTAGGGCCACCTCCTCAAGTCTTCAACGCAGGTTAGAGAAATGTGGACTGCGCGCCTGCACATTGCCATGGACGGTGCGGCGCTTTTATCTTCCGCCGCCGTCAAAGGGAAACATCAATGGGTCGCCGACACCAGTCGACTGCTATCTGGGTGTGATTACATCGGCACTCTCTGCGCCTGCATCAACGCATTCCCGACGAGGGCACGGCGTAGTCGGGGGCTGAAGGCGGACACCAGATGTCGCGCGGGCTGCCAGGCCGTGGAGACCGCCAACCATATACTACAGGCTTGCTCTAGGACGCACGGGTCCAGAGTCAAACGACACGACGCAAAAGTGCGTTATGTCGCTCGTGGACTCGTGCAGATGGTCTTCAATGTTTCAGTGGAGCCCCACCTCCATACACCTGATGGAATCCGCAAGCCTCACGTGGTGGCGGTTAAAGACTGCATCGCCCGCGTTTTTGACGCCCAGGTAGTCCGAGACCATCTCCGGTTTGACTGGTGTCGCTCCCAGAAGGTGGCTTACTACCACACGCCGTCCATCCGGCGTGCCATCTCCAACCTGCACCGTGACGTTGAGGAGGCGACTGTGTCCACTGCAACGTTGAACTGGAGGGGCACATGGTCTCCAGCGTCGGCGAGAGACCTCTCCGAGTTAGGCTTTCGACCCCCGACAACTGGCGGTACTCACTACCAGAGTACTGCGGAGCTGCTGCACAAGTTCATGGATCTACAAGCGTACGACGGTTCTCGAAGGCTGATTCCACGAGCCGGCGTCGGCCAGGCACTTGGATATTCTTCTGCCTTGACTCCTGGGGTTTATCAACAAGACGAATTCCATCTTTATTCTGTCTTTCCTGTCTTTATATTTGTGTTTTCTTCCCTTACATACATAATTTTTTATCATAGTGTTCGCCCTGTAAGTGCCCAACCTGGTAGCAGACACTGGCGAGGTAAGCCCATTTACCTGTTGCACCATATTTTGTTTATTTGTTTATTTATGTATTACTCCGATGGAATGAAGACAGCCAAATGCCTCGTCATCTAATTAGTGATGCGCGTGAATGGATTAACGAGATTCCCACTGTCCCTATCTACTAGCTCCGGCTGTCTCATGCCGTGGGTTCGCGGTTGATGTGGGCCCATGGTTGGAAATAGGCAGCGGGGGAAGGATGCGTCTCTACCATCTTTGCCTCTCCTTCCCAAGTGCCTTCTCGTGGTGGAGCTGTTAAGCCTTCGGGCGACCGAAGGACAGGGGTGCGACGGCATGCCAAACATCTTGTACGCCGGTTCCGGCTGCTGCATTTGTCGCGGCGGGATATTGGCCCCAAGTCGGCGAAGGTCACCCGCCTTGCCCCTGGAATTCCGGGGCATGATCCGCCAAGCCGAGGAATGGAGACATGTCCTCAGTTATGTTAGATGGGTCCAGACCCCCGAACGTCTTGGGGACCGGCCCGACACCTGAGTAGGACTGGGTCTTTAGCCTTTTGGTGCAAACTCGGCATAGTAGGGGGCGAAGGATGGAGGGTGAAGCCGCTCTCACAGAATGCGGGGGGCATTCGCCGGTAAGGGAGCGGGAGAGACCTTCGATGATACATCAGCCGAAGAAGACTAGTGCGCTGTTCCCATGGCGCGCTAAATCTAGCAGCTCAGTTGTTGAAAGCTCTTTGTCAAGGGGCAGGACCAGTGAGCGAGCTGCATTTAGCCTCCCTCCACGCCAGAGAGGCTGGTCTGGGCAAAGAGATAGGCCTCCGTTTTTCACTCTCTCAATGTCAAATATGGCGGAAAATATAGAGAGTGACGACGTGCTTGGATGGGAGATCACAGAGACTGTCTGTCGCTGAGCGACACACAAGATTTTTGAAGCTGCTTGATTCGAGTGTAAGGAATGGAAAAATTGGTAATTATGCCATTAAAAATATCATAGACTTTGTGGCGAGTTGGACGATAGCTCACTCCCAATTAGAGGGATGGGTTATGGAGCTTGAACGCAAAAACGAACCTTTGAGAAGTCAGCCAGTAAGTGCAAAATCTTATGCCGCGTTTGCAGCTGCCCCTGTGGGCAAAGCGCCGTCGTCAAAGGAAACAATCCAAAAAATATACAGAAAACTGTTCCTACAGTATTTAATAAGCCTGAATCTGGAGAGGAAATACGAGTTGTGAACTCAGTTTTTGAAAAGTGTGTTAATCCTAAGCGAGACAAAATCAGACTTAATAACGTTAGGACGGCAAAAAACGTTCTAATAGTTGAAACTGCAACTCAGGAGGATAGCACAAAGATACTTACAAATCCTCAGTTAACGGAGAAAGTTAAATGTGGACCTACACGGAAACGTCGACCGCTGATTGGCCTTTACGATGTCCCAACTCATTTGGGTATTAATTTGTTGGACGCAATATATATATCCAAAACTTTGGTGTATCAATGACCCGGGTAGAATTTGACGATCAATTTAAGTTGAAATTTAAAGTTGGCCCACGGGAGAAACTGACAGTTTACCATGTGGTGGAGGTTTCTCTCGAGCTGTGGATGCTCTTGACAAGAATAGGAAGATTATATGTGGGCTATTCAGTTCTGAATATCAAAGATTACCTTGCAGTATTGAGATGTACTAAATGTCATGCTTTGAATCACACTAATAAGTTCTGTACTGAAACCCAAATCATATGTGCCCATTGTGGGCAGACTGGACACGATAAAAGACTGCAAAAACAAAGATCGCCCACCATTGTGTATACCTTGTAGTAAGAGAGGGCGTAAATGCGGGGGATCCAAGGACAGTCCCACTTACAAAATGTTCCTGGATAGGGTAATTCAAAGAAGCGATTATGGCAACCATTAAGATCCCTAAAAAGAAATCTCCTAGTAAAATCAAACGAGATGTGGAGCGGGGGAAACTAGATCAGCCAACGAGCCTGTGGAGAGAACTTTAGATATTAGAGTGTTTCTCTGTGTCCGCTGGGCGTCAGACAGTGTAAGTTGGAGTTCAGACGGTGGATGATCTGGAGGGGAGTGTTAACTGCCTTTAGATTCAGCCGTCGACCTCCGCAGAAGAGGACTCAACGAAGTATCTTAAGGAAGATTAAGAGGCTTCTCAGGTCACTGCCCTTGTAATAGGAGGTGGTGGCACCAATTGTGATGGAGATGGACATGTAAATAGTGTAGACAAAAGTGGTGTAGTGTACGTAGATGATGGACATGGACATGTAAATAGTGTAAACAAAAGTAGTGTAGTGGAAGTATATAAAGAAGGGAAATCTGGTGGACGGAACATGTATAGTCAAGTAGATCCTAAAAATGTATATAAAAAATTAGAGGATTTGGTGTGGCTGTCAAGGCTCGAGGAGCTTTCGTTACTTACTACGACATTGAGGCAGCTGGTCAGGAAGGGACACTACAACGGTGAAGGCGTCACTTATCCAGCTCTGGAAGACGTAGATTGTATTCAGTTGTCTGCTGCAAACATTCAGCCGGACATAGAACAATTACAGGAACTAGTTATGAAAGTCTTTCAAAGGCGTGGTCGGAAATTTCACATTGAAAAGATTTTCAAGGACATGGTTCAAATGTATGGTCGAAATGTTACTGACCTTTCGAAGCCTTGGTCCGCCAGTCGTTTGCAGGTCTTTTATCCCCCTGGGTAATGGGGAGATTTAGGATGTTGCAAATAGATGCTATAAATAGCCACATGGTTACGCCGGAACTGCGTGCCCACAGGGGCTCAGTATTCACTTGCTGAGTACGGGCTTGGCGACCCTGGGGTCCTGAGCTGGGGACTGGTCAGCGCCGCCCGTCTCCTGTCACCATAACCCCTATACATGCAATAGCGACCACCATACAGCAAGGCGGTGAAATAATGTGTGCTGCGGGGAATGGAAATCTTGTCTTGACCGCCTGGATTGCGAGGAAGGCCAGACTCTATAAAAAACCCTCAACCTTTCGGTGTGCTCCGCGCCTAGAAGATGCGTGGTCGTTTGGGTGGAACAGTCATAAGCGACTGCGCAATGGGACTCTGTTAGTTGAGACTTCTAGTTTCAGTCAAGTTGCTTCCCTTCGGAAAGCAACCTGTCTAGGAGAATACGATATCGAGACCGAGCTCCACTCCACTTTCAATTATAGTAAGGGTATTGTGACGTGTAGGGACTTGATGGATATCCCCATAGACGAGTTAAAATCTGAGTGGGCTGACGAAGGTATTGTTGATATGCAGCATATTATGAAACGAGTCGATGGGGACCTCGTCATATCTGACTCGTTTATTCTCACGTTTACCATATTTCCCCAACCCAATGCGCTGTTCTAAATGTCAGCGCTTTCGGCATACTACATTGTGGTGCAATGGGATAGCCACTTGTGGTAAATGTGGTCAGCCTGCCCATGACGGAGCCCATTGTTCATCGCCTGTGAAGTGCGTGAATTGCTCTGGGAGTCACCCTGTCTGGAGCCGGATCTGTCCCATCTATCTAGAAGAACGGAAGATACAGGAGATTAAAACATCTAAGCACATCCCCTATGGTGAGGACAAGAAGCTCTTTAAGGCCATGCAACCTCCTGTGTTTACGACATCTTTCGCTTCCGGTCTGAAAAAACCGGTACAAATGGCCACTGTTGCTACGCAAACGGAGGATGCTAGTGTTAGCAATAATACCTGCGTTTGCCAGTGCACTTGTGCTGCTGCGGTTGTTATGCAACCTGCGGCTCTCCCCGCTACGTCGGACAATGCCGTGGTTGCCGGCATTGAGGTACTTCCTGCCTCTCCCAATATGGCGTCTTCTGCCCAGGCGAGTAAAGCTCGAACTGTTTACAAGGCTCTGAATTCTAAGCCCTCCCCCCCAAAACAAAGACACAGAAGGTGAAGGTTTTGCCACCTGAGGAGACTAGTCAGGGTCGGTCCGATGACGAGGCCATCATACTGTCTGACATCTCTCGTGGGTCATTATCGGAGCTTATGAACGTTGATGTTTACCGGGGGCGATCTTCTCGCCCCAGGAATAAATCTCCAGCCAGTACAGGCTCTCCTCCAAAGCACAGAGGAAGGGTGAAAGTTCAGTCACCCTGATCACTGGCTCCCATATTACAGTGCAACCTGAATGGGTTCAGGATGCATGTGGCCGAATTACAACTACTTGTACGAGAGTGCCCCTTGTGCTTATGTGTCCAAGAGAGACATTTTCGGGCCACTGATGCTCCTTTACGGGGCTATACCGTATATCGAAAAGATGATCTGACGGGGGAAAGGGCAAAGGGTGACGTTGCGGTTTTTGTCCGTGACATGCACCCGTCATATGAGCTCCATCTCGTCACCGACTTGGAAGCAGTTGCAGATGAAATTCTTCTGGGTCGGAGGCTCACAGTCTGTTCAGTTTATTTACTGCCTCAGGATGGAATGGACTCTGAGGCTCTCACAGACCTTATTAGCCAACTCCCCCACCCATTTCTTCTTCTGGGGGACTTCAATGCTCATAATGTCTTATGGGGCTCTCCGACTACTTGCCCCAGGGGTCGCATTCTGGAAAGCCTCATGATGTCTGAAGAACTGTGCTTCCTCAACTCTGGTGCTGTGTCCTGCTTCCGGGTCATCAGCTATTGACCTTTCCTTTTGCTCCCCAGCACTCGCGGATTCTGCTCTGTGGGAGGCTGCTGCTGACCTCCATTCTAGTGATCACTTCCATCTTTGGATTCGCCTCCTGGATGAGGCTGTGGCGTTACCAATGCCACCCCGGTGGTACCTCTGCAGAGCTGACTGGACACTTTTCAGCCAAGTGGTTGTTTTGGAACACTGCGCCAGCGTCCGCGAATGGGTTGACCATGTTACAGTCGTGATCTCCCATGCTGCTGAATTGTCAATCCCACGGTCATCCGGTTATCCCAAGAGGCATCCTGTCCCTTGGTGGACCACTGAGTGCCACTCAGCCATCCGAGCCCGCCGTGCTGCTCTGCGCTGCTTCAATGTCGTCCCTCAGCTGGCCATCTTGCGGCCTTTCGGGTGGCAAGGGCCAGAGCGCGGCGAGTGATTAGAGAGAGCAAACAACTGTCATGGCAAGCGTTCTTAAACTCCATCTCCCGCTCCACTAGTTCTATGAAAGTATGGGAAGCCATCAGGAGGATTTCCGGGAAACTCAGCCAGCTACCTGTCACGGCATTTCTGCATCAGGGATGTCTCCTCACGGCGCCGAGAGACATTGCCCAGACACTGGCCATGCATTTTGCGGAATCTACCGCCACTACTAACTGTGATCCAGATTTCTGCCGCTACAGCACTGCCATCGACAGGGGTCACTTGCATTTCCGGTCTCTATATTCTGAACCCTATAACTGCCCCTTCACAATGTGGGAACTGGATTCAGGGCTGTCTTGTGGCTCATGATACTGTGCCTGGTCCGGTACAGCATGCTGCAGCAGTTGTTGCTGCCATCCAAGGAAGTTCTCATGAACTGTTTTAATATGATATAGTTATCCGGCACGCACCCTGACTCATGGAGGGAAGCGATTTTGATTCCCCTCCTGAAGGCAGGGAAGGAGCGAATACATCCAAGTAGTTATCACAGTATTGCTTTGACGAGCTGTGTTTGGAAGACATTGGAACGCATGGTCAACTGATGCCTGGTTTGGCTGCTCGAGACAGGCAGCTCCTTAGCCCCTCTCAGTGTGGCTTTCGGAGATGATGTTCCACTATAGACAAATTGACCCTACTTGAGGCCGCCATCCACCAAGACTTCCTATGTAACCAGCATTGTGTAAGTGTCTTCTTGCCATTAATAAGGCGTATGACACCACTTGGCTCCCGGGCAGCAGATCGGGCGTGTCTGCTGCAGTTTTATAGGGCTTTCGTCCGATCGCGTCTTGACTATGCTTGCACCGTGTATGGGTCAGCAAGGCCTTCGTATCTGAAGATCCTTGACGCAGTACACCATGAGGGTATCAAGCTGGCCACTGGTGCCTTCCGTACCAGTCCCATCCCCAGCCTGTGTGCTGAGGCAGAGGAACCGCCGCTCGCCATCCGGCGGAAACTCCTCATGGTGCGACGGATGTGTCAATTCCTTGCCTGGCCTACCTCCCCTGCGTACCCTGCCGTTGCCCGACCGCCTATGGAACGTCTCTTTTCCAGTCGTCCCAGGGCAACGAGACCATTTGTGATTCGTGCCCAACATTTGCTTGAGTCCCTTTACGTGGAGCGTGTGGCCCCTCAACGACAAGGTTTTACTCGCCTGCCTCCCTGGTAGCTCTAGAGGCCCAGCATCCATCTAGACTTGTCGGAGAACCGGAGTAGCTGCACTCCTGCGTTTGTTTTTACCTCCTTATTTTCCGATATTTTACACCAGCATCCCGACCATGTACCAGTATTAACTGATGGCTCTAAACAGGGGACTCTGTTGGTTGTGCTGTTGCTTTCCCTGATCGAGTCGTCAAGTTACGGCTTCCTGCGGTGTTTACGATCCTCGATGCTGAATTGTTTGCAATCTTGTGGGCATTGGAGCAGATGAGATTTGTTCCCAGTCTTAAGTTCCTTATCTGTTCTGACTCCCTGAGTGCCCTTCAGACCATGCAACACTTGTACCCAGCGGATACGGTCGTCCAGAACATCCATAATGCCCTACTCCACCCACAACGGAAGGAGAAGGAGCTTTCTTTCTGCTGGGTGCTGGGGCACGTGGGTATTAGGGGAAACGAAATGGCGGATGTGGCTGCCAAAGATGCATGTTCCCTCCCTCACGTTGTTGACTGTGCCGTCCCCCTCCATGCTGTAACCTCCCTTTTGCGTTTTCGTGTTATTCGTCAATGGGGAAGAGGAGTGGTTGGCAGTTGGTGACAATAAGCTGCGTCTGGTAAAGGCCACCACGCGACCATGGAGTACGTCCTACCAGCCATGTAGACCGAATGAGGTTCTCCTCACTCGCCTCCGCATTGGGCACAGTCCCTTAACGCATGGTTTTTTACTCTGGTGGGAGGACCCCCCCCCCCCCCCAATCTGCAGTCCTTGTGGCGTACAGATTACTGTCCACCACATTTTACTTGACTGTCTTTTATTCTCTGACCAGAGGGCGGTGGTTTCTTTGCCACCGGATTTGCCTTCTATTTTGCAAGACGACATAACGACTGTAGTCAAGGTCTTACGGTTTTGTGTCCTATCCAATTTGTTGCCTCGGATTTTACGGAGAGGGTTTTAATGTGCTGCTGGGTGACTGGCTAACCCAAGTTTTAGGTAAGAGGTCCGCCAGTCACGATTACATCCTTGTTTCCCCTCGGTTTCTGTTCTCTTTTCCTTTTGTTTCCTTTTCCTTTTTAGTGTGTTTCTTCTCCTCATGTTTTGCCTCTGTATGTGGGGATTTGGAACTGCATCAGGTCTGCGTCTTTTAGCCATTCTCCTTGATCGCTGTTCGCCTTAGTCCCTTCACTGCATGTGTTCCTGTTTTTATGTGCTTGGGCGCTGATGACCACGTTGTTTAGCGCCAGTAAACCTTAAACACACACACATAGGAACTGCGTAAAGTGGGGGAAGAGGAACAGCTGGATATTATCATGATACAGGAACCAGCTTCCTGCGCTGGTTGAATCCCTGGCTTGCCGCCGGCCGCGCAGGTGGCGTTCTCTGGCGAGAACCCCATGTGTGCGGTTGTTGTTCTAAACAAGTTGATCAGATTAACCGTATTGCCCCAGTTTTGCAATGAAAACATAACTGTGGTCCAAACAAATATGTTGACACATATATTGTATATTGTGAATGTATACTGTCAGTTTCGACAGAATATTGATACTTTCTTGGACCAGCTAAGGTGGCTTTTAAGGACTTTAGCAGGCGAGTCAATTATAATCTGTATGGATGCAAATGCCAAGTCCCCGACGTGGCACAGCCTGGAGCTGGACGATCGGGGCTCAGAGTTGGAAGATTTAATAATGGAGGCGAATTTGATTGCCCTAAATCAACCTGGGTACCCGCCTACTTTGGAAGGGCTGCTGTGGCTCCAACATTGATGTAACACTAGCCACTCTGGGTGCTGCGCCCCATGTGCTCCAGTGGTGTTTTACAATTAGTGATCACAATTTTATATTTTTTGATTATGAGACAGAGGTTACAGAAGATCTTGGTGACTTGGTCGAGCGATACAAAAAATGCGAAGCCGAACTGGGATAGACTGGCGCAGGAGTTCCGTCCTCCAGAGCTGGATACGGAAATTGTGGATGTGGATGGAGCAGTGGGAGACCTGTCGGTTTTTATTGAAACAGCTATTGCTGTTTCTGTTCCTCGCGTCGCGAGATACGTTCATAAGCAGGAGACTCCGTGGTCCCCTGAACTGACCGCGCTTAAGTGGTCTGTCAGGCGGGCGCGGTGTAACTATCGAAGGAGTTTTTCTCAGGACACGCGACAGTATCATCTGAGGATATACAGAAGGTTAAAAGAGATGTATATTAATATGGTACAGTCCACAAGAAGACTGTCCTGCGAAACATTCGTTAAGGACCAGTTGGGGATGGACCCTTGGGGTGTCCCCAACAAACTGGTCCGGGAGAAAATCAGGTCTCCGACCATGCTCACCACCCTGCGATTGGACGTAGGAAGGCACAACATGACTTGGGAGGAGACAGCAAGTGCGTTGTTGCACACCTTGCTACCCGATGACATAGATGAAGAAGATACTGAGGAGCAGCAGGGAATACGCCACGGACTGCTGGAGCAATATGTCAATGAGGTTGCAGTTTACCCCTTCTCTGCTGAGGTGGTGGTGGCTGCAATCTATACATTCACAAGGCGCAAGGCTCCAGGCCCAGATCACATTCTAGGTGAGATCCTGGAGTTTCTGGCCCCACAGCTGGCTCCTGCGCTCATCAAAATATATAATGCATGTCTGGAACGCAGTGAGTATCCAACCCAATGGAAGATCGCAGAGGTGGTTATAATTAAGAAGGGTCCTGAAAAGGACCCACAATTGGCAAAGTCATATAGACCTATCTGTTTATTGGAGGCTGTGGCCAAGGCCTTTGAGAAGTTTCTGGTCGACAGACTGCAAAGTCACCGAATGCTGTATGGCATCAGTGACTGGCAGTTCGGGTTGCGACAGGGTCGCTCCACACAGGATGTGATGAATGAGGTTGCTCGGACTTTCCATTCAGCCAGGGCGACATACGTTCTGGGGATCGTGGTGGACATCCCAGGGGCCTTCGATAACCTGTGGTGGCCGGCGCTTTTCTCCTGTCTTTGGGAGATGGGGTGTCCTGGTCCGCTGTATGGTTGTCTGGGGGACTACTGTGATGGAAAGTTTGCCAGGACAACTGCTCCTGGCACTGTGGAATCCAAGTGGATATCCTGGGGTTGACCCCAGGGATCAGTTTTGGTCCCAGTGTTTTAGGATATTACGACGGAACCTCTGCTGACCAACTTGCAGAGGGATGCCTCAGTGTTGGGGGTAGTTGCCTATGCGGACGATCTTGTGGTACTGGTTGAAGGAAACAGTCATATGGCAATCGAAGAAAGTACAAGAGAGGCCATCGCCATATTGCTAAGTTGGTGTGGACAATCAAAACTGAAGGTGGCACCCCAGAAATAGGTGTATATGATGCTTAAAGGAAAGCTAAATAGAGACCCTACTGTATGGATTAACTATGTGGCAGTCTCTAGGAAGAGATCTGCTAGATACCTTGGAGTGTACCTAGATGAACGTTGGAACTTCACAGAGCATATTGAGCAAGTGGCCATCAAGTCCATGGCTCTGTTCAACAAGTTAATTACAATTGGACAAAGACGTTTTCACCTACCAGCAAAGGCCATTCAAATGTACCATAACTGTTTACTAGCTCCAGTGGTTGAGTACAGATCAAGTGTGTGGGCTCACAGGCTAGCCTGGTGAGGCCGGCGATGCAGATTAGACGCATACAGAGAATGTGCTGATACTGTGTGTGGGTGCTTTTGGCACCAGTCCCGTTGATGCATTACTAGTTATAATGGGGCTATGTCCTTTACATTTAATAATACGGCAATATGCCGCAATCTACTGGTTACACAAGGGAGAAATTCACTGTGTTTGTGATATTATGGGCATGCCCCTGGTAACAGTCAAAGACATTAAAAACCGTTCTTTGGATCTGTGGCAGGAGGAGTGGGATCGTTCTGAGACTGGACAGTGAGTGTACTCATTCCTGCCTAGTGTCAAAACAAGATTAAAAAATAAAGCTATAATACCATCTCAGGGCGTTAGTCACTTCCTCACTGGACACAGTCCCTATCCGGATTATTTGCATCGAATTGGAAAGAGACTGTCGCCAGGGTGTGACTGTAGGTCCCCACATGGTAGACCTGAGCATATTATATTTGACTGCCCGATTTACGACCAGGCGGCCTCATTGGAGAGGCAGCTATTACCGACATGAGACGTAAGGGAAATAATTAACAACAGGGACAGTTTCCACCCCTTTTCTAAATTAGTAAATACAGTGTCAAGTGAAGCTCAGCGCATGTTTTTACGGTAGGTACTGGAAACTACTGAACCAACCATGATATGACTATGATGTACAAAGACAAGATGTACAAGTGAGACCATCCCAGGATTGGCGACCTTTGTAGGACCGCGTGGGGTCTCGCCGCTAATTCGGTGGCGATCGGAATGAGGCCCAGGAAGAAGCAACCTGTAACTGGTTTGTATACAAGAATTGTACTGTGTTGGTGGAAGCTGCCTCTTCCGATCATGATAGGAACAATGGAGTATACGCACAAAAGACTTGCAAAGTTGTACAATGTATTTCTGAAGACAGATGAATATGTGTAATGTTGATATCCAAGGTTGGTTGGGGATTAAAGGGAGCGAACTGCATAGGTCATCGGTCCCTTGTTTCATAAACACACAGAGCACAGTGAAACCATCCATTTGTCATTCGAAGCACAAGATAAAAATTCCAAGGGAAGAAAATCCCCACGGTCAATAATAAAGAAACATGGAAAACGGAGCACAGCAACAAAAACAACATAGAGAAGCAAGGCAGAAAGAAATAAAATTGTACAGCAGTGGATCGTGGCTGGCTGATCACGAAAAAAAATAGCATGAGCCAGCCACTCTGCAACACGTTAAAACCTCCACCTAAAATATTAGGATGGAGTCGAATTACAACACAAAACTAATTAAAAATACAACTCAAAAGAGGGTGATGTAATAAAATTACGTGGAGCTATAAAAGCCGCTTGCGCGAATAAAACGTAAAACCCGATATACCATAGAGACATTGACACCTAAAAGAGATGATAAATCACCCTGGAGATTAAAAGCACACATGAAAGCGGTTAAAACAGTACATCCCAACAACAGACGCGTCACCGTCATGGTTGCACCACAGCAGCAACAAGGGGGGACCTCTCGACGCAACAGATGACCATGCCTCAGCCAAGAGTGACCAATGCAGAGCCTACACAGAACAACAGAATCCCTGCGAGAGGCCCACATGGAGGAACCCCATACAGTCGTGGACTCCTTTGGTTGGTTGGTTTGTGGGATTAAAGGGACCAGACTACTATGGTCATCGGTCCCTTTTTCAATAAAACACTAAAACCACCGAAAGATAAAAAAATGAACAACAGGAAAGACAGCAGACGAAACAGGACTAGAAATACTCTGACAGAGACCAGACAAAACAAATTAAAACACAAAGTGTGACAGTGGTTGGCCAACCACGGGGATAAAAAAGGAAAGCCAAACACCAAGAGCACATTAAAAACTCAGTTTAAAATCAGAGGCTAAAAGCCAGAATCAGCACTAAAAAACAAACACTCAGATTAAAGGATAAAATCCCGCTGCCCGAATAAAACGCAAAACCAAGTCCACCATGGCAGAGTCATCTAATAAAAGACCAGAGAGCGTGGCAGGCAGCGCAAACGTCTGCATGAGCACAGATAAAAGTGGATAGTCCAACAAAACGTGGGCCACTGTGAATGCCAAGCCGCAGCGGCATAGAGAGGGTCCACACGGCGCAATAAGTGGCCGGGCTCATCCGCGTGTGCCCAATGCGCAGTCGGCAGAGGATCACAGGCTCCTTGTGAGAGACTCGCAAGGAGGAGTGCCACACACTCGTCGTGTCATTGATGGCACGGAGTTTGTTAGCGGTGGCCAGACCGCGCCATTCATCATCCCAAAACGAGAGAACTTTGCGGCTTAAGACTGCCAGCAAATCAGTCGCTGGGAGGCCCATCTCCAGACATGGTGCACTGGTGGCCTCTTTCGCCAGGTGGTTAACATTATCATTGCCGGGTATCCCAACATGGCCTGGGGTCCAAACAAAGACCACAGAACTGCCGCAATGGGTGAGAGTATGCAGGGACTCCTGGACAGCCATCACCAGACGAGAACGAGAGAAACACTGGTCGAGAGCTCGTAAACCACTCAGGGAATCGCTACAGATAACGAAGGACTCACCTGAGTTGGAGCAGATATACACTAGGGCACGAAAGATGGCGACCAGCTCAGCAGTGTAAACATGCAGCCAGCCGGCAACGAACGTCGTTTAGAATGGTCCCCTGGAGTTAGTGCATAACCGACACGACCAGCAACCTTCGAACCGTCTGTGTAGGCAACGCCAGAGCCTTGATACATGGCCAGGATGGAATAAAAGCGGCGTCGGAAGGTCTCAGGAGGTACTAAGTCCTTCGGACCTGGCGCCAAGTTGAGCTGAAGGCAAGGGCGAGGCCCACACCATGTGGGTGTACGCAGAGGTGCCCGGAAAGGAGGTGGTACAGGGTGGTACAGGAACACCCAAGCGCATAGAGAAGGTGTTTGACACGTACGGCGGTCGGACAACCCGACCGGGGCCGACGTTTTGGCAGATGGACGACTGTCTGCGGGAACAGGACACGATAATTTGGATGCCTGGGCAAGCTAAAAACATGGGCAGCATAATCAGCCAATAGATGTTGGCGTCGTAACCACAGTGGAGGGACACCTGCCTCCACAATGCTGTCCACAGGGGTGGTCCGGAAGGCACCAGTGGCAAGTCGTATCCCGCTGTGTAGTATTGGGTCCAGCACCCGCAACGCAGATGGGGATGCTGAGCCATGAGCCCGACTCCCGTAGTCCAGATGGGACTGGATTAACGCCTGGTAAAGCCGTAGGAGAGTAGATCGGTCGGCTCCCCACCTGGTGTGGCTCAGGCATCGCAGAGCATTTAGATACCGCCAACACGCCTGTTTAAGCTGCCGAATATGAGGCAGCCAAGTCAACTGGGCATCAAAAACCAACCCCAAAAGCCTATGTAACTCCACCACTGTAAGAAGCTCGCTATCGAGATAAAGCCGCGGCTCCAGGTGAACTGTGCGTCGCCGGCAGAAATGCATAATGCAGGTCTTGGCTGCCGAAAACTGAAAACCATGCGCTACAGCCCAAGCCTGTGCCATGCAGATTGTGCCCTGTAGCAGATGTTCAGCAGCTTCAATGCCAATAGAGCTGTAGTAAAGGCAGAAGTCGTCAGCACACAGGGAAGCGGAGACAGAATTTCCCACGGCCGCAGCTAGCCCGTTAATGGCTATAAAAAACAAACACTTAGAACAGAACTCTGTGGCACACCGTTCTCCTGGACTTGGGAGGAACTATATGAGGCCGCGACGTGCACGCGGAAGGTACGATACGACAGAAAATTGCGGATATAGATTCGCAGAGGGCCCCGAAGGTCCCATCCATGTTGCGTAGAAAGGCTGTGATGACGCCATGTCGTATTGTATGCCTTCCACGTGTCGAAGAAGACAGCGACCAGATGCTGACGGCGAGGAAAGGCAGTACGGATGGCCGACTCCAGGCTCACGAGATTCTCGGCGGCGGAGCGGCCTTTACGGAACCCACCCTGAGACTGAGCGACAAGGCCCCCAGACTCCAGTACCCAATTCAAGCACCGGCTCACCATCCGTCCAAGCAACTTGCAAAGAACGTTGGTGAGGCTACTGGGACAGTAGCTGTCCACGTAAAAAGGGTTCTTCCCTGGTTTCAGAATGGGGATAACAATGCTTTCCCTCCATTGCGACGGAAACTCACCCTTGACCCAAATGTCGTTGTAAAGGTCGAGGAGGCGTTGCTGGAAGTCCACTGAAAGGCGTTTCAGCATCTGAGAGGGGATGCTATCTGGCCCACGAGCGGTATCAAGACAAGCGGCGAGGGCACTGCGAAATTCCCACTCGTTGAATGGAACATTGTACAATTCAGGATGGTGAGTGCAAAAAGAAAGACTCCGACGTTCTATCCGCTCTTCAATGGAGCGGAAGCCCAAGGGGTAGTTGGCAGAAGCGGAATTCAGACAAAAGTGCTCTGCCTAGCGGGTTGCAATGACATCGGAGTCAGTACAAACTGCTCCATTCAGTGAGAGCGCAGGGACACTGACAGGGGTCCGATAGCCAGAGGCGGCGAATCTTGGCCCAGACCTGCGATGGAGTGACATGGAGGCCAATGGTGGACACATACCGCTCCCAGCACTCCTGCTTGTGTTGGCGGATAATGCGGCGGGCTCGCGCACACAGCCGTTTGAAGGCGATAAGGTGTTCAATTGACAGATGGCGCTTGTGAAACTGGAGCGCCCGCCGGCGAGCTTTAATCGCTTCAGCGATCTCAAGCGACCACCAAGGCACAGTCCACCGCCGAAGGGACCCAGAAGAACGGTGAATAGCAGATTCGGCAGCAGTAACGATGCCGGTGGTGACCGATTGAACCACTGATCAATGTCACCGTTAGAGAGGGGCTCAATAGCGGCAGTGGAGGAGAACAAGTCCCAGTCAGCCTTATTCAGAGCCCATCTGCTAGGACGCCCAGAAGATTGATGCTGTGGCAGTGACAGAAAAATCGAAAAGTGGTCACTACCCCTCAGGTCGTCACGCACTCTCCATTGGATGGACGGTAAGAGTCTAGGGCTACAGATCGAAAGGTCAATGGCGGAGTATGCGCCATGTGCCACACTGAAGTGTGTGAAGGCACCATCGTTTAATATTGAGAGATTGAGCTGCGCCAATAAATGCTCAACGATGGCGCCTCGACCTGTTGCCACTGACCCACCCTACAGATGGTTATGGGCGTTAAAGTCGCCCAGTAACAGGAAAGGTGGCGCCAACTGGTCTATCAGAGCAGCCAGGACATGCTGCGTGACATCACCAACCAGTGGAAGGTAAAGACGGCAGACGGTAACAGCCTGTGGCGTCCACATCCGAACAGCGACAGCCTCTAAAGGTGTTTGGAGAGGTACTGACACCTTGTCAAGAGAGTTCAGGACATATATGCAGACGCCACCAGACACCCTTTCATAAGCTGCCCGGTTCTTATAAAAACCCCGGTAGACACGGAGGGCGGGGGTTCACATTGCCGGAAACCAGGTTTCCTGCAAAGTGATGCAGAGGAAAGGGTGAAGGCTGATAAGTTGGCGCAGCTCAGCTAGATGGTGGAAGAAACTGCTGCATTTCCACTGCATGCTGCATGGTGTTGTCCATGGCTGAGAAAGGCGCGACGGGACTGGTAAGGCAGATTACGCCCCTGGGTCACCAGCTGCCTGCGATGGAGCACCCATGCAAATGCTATCTATTGCGTCTGAGGGACCGGAGAGATCGAGGTCCTCAGCGGACGCAAGTATCTCCACCTCATTCTCAGACGTAGAGCTTGTAGGTAGTGGTGGAGTAGGAGCCATCGCAGGTGCCTTGGTCTTACGGGGCTTCAGTGTCGTTTTGTCTCGCTGTTCCTTTGGTTGCCATTGCTGATAGGTCTTATTGCAGTCAGTCTCCGGAACCGAAGATGATCGCGAAGCTCGACGACCAGCGGCCTGTGGCTTCTTCAGCTACCGGTTGGTGTCTGCTGTGCTGCTGGTAGGAACCTGGGAAGGGAGTGACCCAAGGGATCCCTTCCGAGTGAGAGAAGCCAAAGAAGACTTACGCTTCTCTGCCTTATAAGTGGAGACTGGTGTCCCTGGTGGTTTAGTGGGTGCTGCTCCCAAGGTAGATGGTGTGGTAGAAACACCATGAGAAGGGGTCCCATGGTCAAGGGAGCAGATGAGGTCCTCTGACGCTGAGAGCTAGCTGACTGTGGTGCAGCTAAAGGAGCTGGCGCAGGAGTGACAGTGGAGGCATAAGATGACATCATGCGCACGGGATGTAGCTGTTCAAGTGTGACACAGATGGGAGGTGGAGCACATGGAGTACCGGGATGAGATGGGCGTCCACAATCTCGACATGTGAGGCTGGAAGTACAGCAAGAAGACATATGGCCTAACTTCCAGCACTTAAAGCACCGCACCGGGATAGGGATATAGGGCTTGATGCCACAACGGTAGACCATCACCTTGACCTTCTCCGGTAATGTATCACCCTCGAAGGCCAAGATGAAGGAACTGGTAGCAACCTGATTGTCCCTCTGACCCCGATGAACGCGCCGGACGAAATGAACACCTCTACACTCTAAGTTGGCGCGCTGCTCGTCATCAGACTGCGTAAGTAGGTCCCTATGGAAAATAACACCCTGGACCATATTTAAACTGTTATGTGGTGTGATGGTAACGTTAACATCCCCCAACTTGTCACAAGCAAGCAACCTGCGTCATTGGGCAGAGGATGCTGTTTTTATCAAAACTGACCCAGAGCGCATTTTAGACAAGCCCTCCACCTCCCCAAACTTGTCCTCCAAATGCTCTACAAAGAACTAAGGCTTCATGGATACAAAGGATTCCCCATCAGCTCTGGTACAGACGAGATACCTGGGCGAATACATGTCACTGTCATTCATTACATTTCGTTCCTCCCATGGTGTGGCCAGGGATCGGAACGATTTGGGGTCATAAACGTTAGCTTTAAAATGAGCCCTTGAACGCTTAGAGACTGTTGGTGGCTGGCCACAAGCAAGAGATGATGTACCACACTTCATTGCAGGACATCCGCCCTGATGCCACATACTCCGACAAAGGGCTCTCCCCATGGGCGCCACCCAGCCACAGCAGGAGCCACCTGGCAGGATGGCCATTGCCGGGAGTCTTGATGCCCAAGGGAGATGGGCATCTACTCCTTGGCATACATGGGGAGTAAACGGCGCATGCATCATTAGAGCGATCCCTGTGTTGTCAGGGGTCTACAACCAACAGTGTATATGGCGGCCCCACCACAACGGACAGGCTACCGTGCTGGATCTTAGGTGCAAAAATGTATAGCTCGTTGTCGCAGCGGAAAGCAACACTGCACAGTGCAGCGTGGTAATCGCACCCAGGGACGTATCCTCGCCAAGAGATGGAAAACGACCGGGACACCATTGCAACGACGAGGAAGCCTGCTAAAGGTCTCAATGCACGACAGATACAGTGCACCCCAAGTGGCTCGCTCTCCGGAACAATGTAGAAAGATGCAAGTCAAACCCGAGAAGGGACTATCATATAAGGCCGAATGGGTTGAGACTCCTTTTAGTCGCCTCTTACGACAGGCAGGGATACCGCGGGCCTATTCTTACCCCCGAACCCGCAGGGGGGACGGTCTCCTTTACTTGCTGCAGCTTATTAGGTGCAGACAGAGTGCGCCATTCGTCTCCACACATCTCGAAGACTCTACAGTGCAAAATCATTCGGAGATGAATTGACGGCAGGCTGATCTCCAGCGTCGGTTTGCGGGTTGCCTCTTTGGCTAACTCGTCGGGATGTTCGTTTCCCGCGATTCCAACGTAGCTCGGGGTCCATATGAACACCACCGAACGACCACGCTGTTCAAGAGTGTGAATGGACCCCTGGATGGCACCAAAAATGGGATGGCGCGGGTAGCACTGGTCAAGAGCCTGCAGACTACATAGCGAGTCACTGCAAATGACGAAGGACTCTCCAGTGCTTGTACGAATACGCTCAAGGGCACGAAAAATGGCTGTCAGTTCTGCAGTGTACACACTGCAGCCCTCCAGCAAGGAGCACTGGTAGACATAGTCCGCATGAGCATAAGCGTACCCCACACGGCCATCAACCATCGAGCCATCGGTATAGATAACCTCCGAGTCATGGTATGCACCGAGGAGAGCAAGGAAATGGCGGCGCAAGACTGCAGGAGGAACCGAATTCCTTAGGCCATTGGGAAAGTTCAGCCGAAGCTGTGGCCGACGAATACACCAAGGTGGTGTATGTGGGCGGACCTAGTAAGCAGACAGAAGAGGCAAACAGTCGAGTTCATGAAGGAGCGTACAAACACGGATCCCAATTGTATGGCCTGATCGTGATCGCTTTAGCGAAAAGGAGACGGTAGTTAGGGTGACAGGGCGAACAACGGACGTGGGCAGCATAGTTCGCTAGCAGTTGTTGACGCCGAATACGAAGCGGAGGAACCCCAGCCTCAGAAAGGAGACTATGAACAGGGCTGGTGCGGAATGCTCCTGTCGCCTGTCGAACCCCACAATGGTGAACGGAGTCCAGCAGTTGCAATGCTGAGGGCGACGCTGAGCCATACGCCACACTCCCATAAACCAATCGGGACAGCACGAGGGCTTTGTAGAGCTGCAGCAGCTTATTACGATCTGCACCCCAAGTTATGTTGCTGAGGCAGCGGAGGG
The DNA here is from genome assembly GCF_023897955.1 of Schistocerca gregaria. Classification (NCBI taxonomy): domain Eukaryota; kingdom Metazoa; phylum Arthropoda; class Insecta; order Orthoptera; family Acrididae; genus Schistocerca; species Schistocerca gregaria. Next base: position 523,738 of record NW_026061892.1, on the reverse strand, counting down.
CATTCAGATGCTGCCAGCACGGACGCTTGAGCTGACAAATATGTGGAAGCCACGTAAGCTGGGAATCGAACAGCAATTCCAGAAAACATAAGTGTCAACAACCCTGAGCATGGCATCCTTAAGATAGAGCTCAGGGTGGGGATGGGTAGTTCGACGCCGACAAAAGTGCACGACACAAGTCTTTGCAGCAGAAAATTGAAACCCATGGGCTAGGGCCCATGCCTGCGCCTTGCGTATGGCTCCCTGAAACCTACGTTCTCAAACACCAATGGCGGAGGAGCTGAATAAGATGCAGAAATCGTCAGCATATAACGTGGGTGAGACAGTCGACCCTACTGCTGCTGCAAGGCCATTAATGGCCACAAGGAGAAGGGGGCACGCTCAATACAGAGCCCTGTGGAACGCCGTTCTCCTGGATATGAAGTGAAATATGGGATGTGCCAATTAAAACGCGGAATGTCCGAACAGATAAAAAATTCTGAATAAAAATGGGGAGAGAGCCCCAGAGACCCCACCCGTGCAATGTGGCGAGAATATGGTGCCGCCACGTCCTGTCATATGCTCTGGAGAGGTCGAAAAGGATGGAGACGAGTTGTTGGCGCCTGAAAAATCAGTGCGGATTGCAGACTCAAGGAAGACCAAAGTATCGGCGGTGGAACGGCCCTGACTGAAGCCGCTCTGGCATGGAGCCAGAAGACTCCGAGACTCGAGCAGCCAACACAGCTGTCGACTCACCAGACGTTCCAGGAGCTTGCACAGAGTATTTGTCAAGTTGATGGGCTGATAGCTATCCACATTAAGCGGGTCCTTACCAGGCTTCAGCACCGGAATGATGGTACTTTCTCGCCACTGCGACGTAAAGACAGCATCGCCCCATATGCGGTTGAAGATGGCAAGAACACATCGCTGACAGTCCAGGGACAGGTGTTTGAGAATCTGATTGTGGACGCCGTCTGGCCCAGAGGCTGTATTGGGGCACTGTGCCAGGGCGCTTTGGAGTTCCCACAAACTAAACAGGGTGTTATACGCCTCAGGCTGGCGAGAAGCAAAAGAAAGCCGTTTGCATTCCTCTCAGCGTTTTAGCGTGCGAAACGCGGGCGGGTAATTCCCTGCTGCAGAGGCCCGAACATAGTGCTGCGCGAAATGCTCCGCAATTGCATCGTTATCGGTGGATAGCGCCTGGTTGATGGTAAGCCCTGGGACACCTGTAGAGTGCTGGAATCCAAAGATGCGACGAATCTTCATCCACACCTAGGAGGGTGAGGTACAGAAACCAAAGGTGGAAACGTACCTCTCCCAGCACTCCTGTTTCCGCCTCTGGATGAGCCGCCGTGCCTGAGCACTTAGACGTTTGAAGAAAATGAGGTTCTCCAAAGACAGGTGCCGCTTATGTCGCTGAAGGGCCCGCCGACGTTCTTTAATGGCTTCAGCGACCTCCGGGGACCACCAAGGCACTGACTTTCGCCGAGGGCACCCTAACAGAAGAGGAATGGTGGGTTCTGCAGCAGAAACAATAGCTGCAGTCAGTGTCTCAACCGCCACATCGATGGTACCGTGGGGGAGAGAGGCAACAGTGGCAGCAGAGGAGAACGTTTCCCAGTTTGCCTTGCTAAATGCCTATCTAGGTAAGCGCACAGGGGAGCGACGCTGGGGTAGTGAAAGGACGATGGGAAAATGGTCACTACCACACAAGTGTGATGGGCTCTCCAGTGGACCGATGGTACAAGCCCTGGGCTGCACAACGACAGATCTATGGCCGAGAACGTGCCATGCGCCACACTGAAATGTGTGGCGGCGCCAGTGTTTAAGAGACCGAGGTCGAGTTGGGAGACGAGATTCTCGACATCTCTGCCTCAGCCAGTAATCTTCGTTTGTGGGCGTTAAAATCCCCCAGGAGAAGAAAAGGCGTGGGAAGTTGGGTGACAAGTGCAGCTAATTCGGTCAGGGAGACTGTACCACCTGGAGGGAGATAGACACTGCAGATGGTTATGTCCTAAGTAGTCCTTGCTCTGACAGCCACAGCTTCCAATGATGTTTGATGGGGCACAGGAGCACTATATACAGAGATATGGACATATACGCAGGCTCCACCTGACACACAATTGTAAGTGCTACGGTTGCAGTAATAACCCCTGTATCCACGAAGGACAGGGGTCCGCATTGCCGGGAACCAGCTTTCCTGGAGGGCAATGCACAAAGCAGGAGTTGTGCTTAGAAGCTGACGCAACTCAGGTGGATGGCTAAAATAACCGCCACAATTCCACTGGAGGATTGTACAAAGTGTGTCCTGTAGGGGTATGCAGGCACGGGAAAGGCAAATTACTTCGCAGGGTCACATGGTGCCATCGACTGAATGACAGACGTCGCTACGTCCATCGTTGCCGAGGAGACGGCGAGATCCAGGTCATCAGGGGACGCAAAGAGCTCGATCTCATCCTCAGAGGCTGAGCTGACAGGAAGCGGTGGTGCAGGAAACACTGGGTCCTTATCCTTCTTAGAGACCTTCCTCTTCTCTCTCTTGTCTTTAGGAGGAGGGTTTGAATGCTGGGAGGGCTTTCCTGATGCATCAACAGAAGCAGACGAAGAGTGTGAAGCCCTTCGACCAACAGTTGGTGTTTTCTTCAGCCACTGGCTAGTGTCTTGTGAGACACTGGGGAAGTCCTTGGAAGGGACTCCCCCAAGGGATCCCTTCCGAACAAGTGAGGCTGGAGGAGGCTGCTGCGTCCCCAGCTGAGAGGCCGTAGAGGGCTGCCGCCCCTCTGGCTGAGAGGCCGTAGAGGGCTGCCGCCCCTCTGGCTGAGAGGCCGTAGAGGGCTGCCGCCCCTCTGGCTGAGAGGCCGTAGAGGGCTGCCGCCCCTCTGGCTGAGAGGCCGTAGAGGGCTGCCGCCCCTCTGGCTGAGAGGCCGTAGAGGGCTGCCGCCCCTCTGGCTGAGAGGCCGTAGAGGGCTGCCGCCCCTCTGGCTGAGAGGCCGTAGAGGGCTGCCGCCCCTCTGGCTGAGAGGCCGTAGAGGGCTGCCGCCCCTCTGGCTGAGAGGCCGTAGAGGGCTGCCGCCCCTCTGGCTGAGAGGCCATAGAGGGCTGCCGCCCCTCTGGCTGAGAGGCCATAGAGGGCTGCCGCCCCTCTGGCTGAGAGGCCATAGAGGGCTGCCGCCCCTCTGGCTGAGAGGCCGTAGAGGGCTGCCGCCCCTCTGGCTGAGAGGCCGTAGAGGGCTGCCGCCCCTCTGGCTGAGAGGCCGTAGAGGGCTGCCGCCCCTCTGGCTGAGAGGTGGGGACTGACGTCCCCAGTTGTTTGGGGCCTACTGCTCCCAAACTAGGTGTTTGGGAGCAGTGGAAGAGAGAGTGGCCCACACCTGTGGTGGGGCAGGCGTAACGAGACTGTTCTGTGAGCCAACTGAGTCTTTGCAGGAACTGGTGGTGGCGGTGTGATGGTATCATAACTCCTCAACATAGGTGTGGGGCTGAGCCATTCTAATTTCTTCCTGGCCTCTTGGTAAGTTAAACAGTCCAAGGTCTTAATTTCTTGTATCTTCCGCTCTCGTTGGTAGACTGCACAGTCTGGCGAGCAGGGAGAATGATGCTCCCACAGTTAACGCAGGTAGGAGGCGGAGTACACGGAGCATTGGGATGCGAAGGTCGTCCACAATCTCGACAAGTGGGGCTGGCAGTGCATCTGGAAGACATGTGTCCGAATTTCCAGCACTGGAAGCATCGCATAGGGGGCGGGACATAGGGCTTGACACCACACCAGTAAATCATGACCTTGACCTTGACCTTCTCGGGCAGGCAGTCGCCCTCAGAGGCCAGGGTGAAAGCACCAGTAGTGATCCTATTATCCTTAGGTCCCCTAAAGACACGACGAACGAAGTATACACCTCGTTGTGCCAGGTTCTCCCGTAGCTCGTAATCAGACTGTAGCAGAGGATCTTTATGAAAGATAATCCCCTGGATCAAATTTAGTGACTGATGGGGAGTGACGTTGACGGGGATGTCACCAGGCTTCTCACAGGTGAGTAATGCCCTTGACTGTGCAGCTGAAGCTACTTGTATCAAAATGGCCCCGCTCCGTATATTGGAAAGAGACGCCACTTCCCCAAACTTCAAGATGAGTCACAAAGAACAGAGGCTTAGTCCCCAAAATCGAATCACCATCAGTTCTGCTGCACATAAGGTATTGCGGTGAATATGGCTCCTGTCTGTCCGCAGCCCGACGACCCTCCCAGGGCGTGGCGAGTGAAGGGAACGATTTCGGGTTATATGCCACAGAGAGTAAGTGTACTTTACCGCACTTAGAGACGTCAGTTACCACCAGATTGAGACTTTACCCGCTTCATTGCGGGGTATCCACCCCGATGTCACCCACTCCGACCGGGGGCTCTCCCCACTGGCGCCACCCAGCCACAGCAAAGGCCATCTGGCAGGATGGCCGTTGCCGGGAGTCCTGATGCCCCAGAGAGACGAGCCACTATTCCTTGGCTTACATGGGGAGGTGTCAGCTCAGGCATCAGCAGTACGATCCCTGTGTTGTCAGGGGGCTACAACCTAGAGGGTACATGACGACCCCACCACAACAGGCTGTCTACAGTGCTGGATTTTGGGTGCCATGGAAAGTCCATAGGTATCATGGGTGCAGATAGTGACATGCTAGTAATGTAACTTACACAATCCATCAGGGATGTATGCCCAAAATGAGAGATGGAGGGTGCAGTGACGACGCCAAGACGATAAAGAGTGCTAAGGTCTTAGGGCACAGAGGTTGGTTGGTTGGTTGTTGTGATGATTAAGGGGGACTAAACAGCTAAGGTCATCAGTCCCCCATTCCAAAAACAGGCGAGACGAAAATTTTCAGAGCAGGTAAAACCCAAAGGGGAAGGAGAATCCCACCCAGTCAGTGAAAGAACACAAATGCGGCAAGAAACACTACAGACAAGAAGAGTAGAGATGAACACCACACAGCAAGAAACAGGAGAAAAGAAGAGGGCTGGAGACTGGTTGACTGACCATGATAACAAAAAAGGGAAAGAGTCCACCATCCGACTACACACTAAAGTCTGCAACCGATGATGAGAGACTCGAGGACAAGAAACACAGAAAGGGTAGGTGCAGGACCTCCCTAAATGGAACCATAAAAAGGACTACCATGGATAAAATTTAAAACGTCATCAGCCATGGAGGCGTCGTCGCATAAAACCGAAGGCAACGTGCCCGGGAGATTAAATGAATGCCGGAGGGTACACAGTCCGAGACACTCCAACAAAATGTGGGCGACCGTCAGCCGAGACCCACACCGACACGGGGGGATCGTCCTTACGCAAAAGATAGCCATGCGTCAGGTAGGTATGGCCAATGCAGAGCTGACACAAGATGACAGAGTCCCTGCCAGAACCCCACAGGGAGGACCGCCACACATCGGTCGTCTCCTTAAAAACCCGCAGTTTATTCGGCGATGTCAGGTTACGCCACTCATCATGCCACATCCCAAGCACCTGATGGCGCAACACCAGCTGCAGATCACGAGCCGGGAGGCCGATCTCCCACGTGGGGGCGTTGATCGCCACTTTGGCCAGCCTGTCGACACGTTCGTTCCCCGGGATGCCAATGTACCTGCCGTCCACAAAGACCACCGAATGACCAGAACGGGTAATGGCAAAAAAGGACTCCTCAATAAAGGATACCAGAGGAAGAGGTATAGCAGCGGTCGATAGCCTGGAGGCTGCTCAGGGAGTCACTGCAGATGACGATGGACGTACATGAGCAGGAACGCATATGCTCAAGCGCGCGCAATATGGCCACCAGCTCTCCAGTAAAAATACTGCAGCCAGCCGGCAAGCAGCGCTGTTCAACATGGGCAGCGTGAGCAAAAGCGTAGGCAGTACGACCATCTACCAGGGAACCATCAGTGTTGATAGGCTCACAGCCTGAAAATGAGGTGAGGAGCGCAAGAAAACGGTGACGGAGGGCCACAGGTGGAACCGAGTCCTTGGGTTCCCTGCCAAGTCCAGGCGGACGGACGGCCGGGACATACACCAGGAAGGCGTGGGTGCACGGACCCCGGAAGGGTGGCAGAAGAGGGAATGACACCAGTTCCGAAAGCAGAGACTGGACGCGGACAACAATGGAAAGCCCAGACCTAGGTCGCCGGTCGGGTAGACGGAGGACACTGGCAGGGAAAAGCAGGCGATGATTGGGGTGGCCCGGTGAGCAATGCACGTGAACAGCATAGTCGGCGAGCAGTCGGTGGCGACGAATCCGCAGCAGGGGAGCCCCGGCCTCCACCAGTAGACTATCCACGGGGCTCGTACGGAAAGCGCCAGTTGCAAGCCAAACACCACAGTGGTGTATGGGGTCCAACAACGTCAACACTGAGGGTGATGCTGACCCATAGGCCAGGCTCCCATAATCAAGCCTGGACTGCACAAGGGCTCTGTACAATCGCAACAGTGTGCAGCGATCTGCACCGCAAGACGTATGGCTCAGGCAGCGGAGGGCGTTGAGGTGCCGCCAGCACTTTTGCTTCAGCTCAGTAATATGAGGAACCCATGTGAGCCGGGCATCGAAGACGAGTCCTAAGAAGCGGCTAGTGTCCACCACTTCAAGTAGGTGACCGTTGAGGTAAAGTTCCGGATGAGGGTGGACCGTCGGACGACTGCGCAAGTGCATAACTCGAGTCTTGGCTGCAGAGAACTGAAATCCATGAGTCTGAGCCCCTGATGCTGGCTTGCGAACGCCTGCTTCCAGCATGCGTTCGTCGACTCCCATAGTCGTTGAGCTAAATGAGATGCAGACGTCGTCGGCATACAAAGAAGGAGACACCGACGACCCCACAGCGGCAGCCAAACCATTAATGGCCAGTAGCAATAAGGAAACAAACAACACCAAGCCCTGTAGGACCCCATTTTCCTGTATATAAGATGAACTAGAGGCGGCACCGACTTGCACCTGGAAAGAGCGGAGCAGTAAAAAGTTTTGAAGAAATGCTGGGAGCTGATAACCAAGACCCCACTCACGCAACGTAGCAAGGATGTGATGTCTCCATGTTGCGTCATATACCTTCTGCAGATCAAAAAATACAGCAACGAGATGCTGACGGCGGGCAAAGGCCGTACGGATAGCAGATTCCAGCCACACCAAATTGTCCGCAGCATACCAGCCCTGACGCACCATACGTTCGAGCAATTTGCACACAATGTTCGTGAGGGTAATGGGACGATAGCTGTCCACCGCCAGAGGGTCCCCACCAGGCTTCAAGATTGGGACGATAACACCCTCTCGCCATTGTGAAGGGAACACGCCCTCACACCAAATGCGGGTAAAGATGGCGAGGATGTGCCTCTGGCACTCCCTGGAGAGATGCTTCAGCATCTGCGCGTGGATGCAGTCCGGTCCTGGTGCTGTATCAGGGCACTCGGCGACGGCAGCGAGGAATTCCCTCTCGCTGAAAGGAGCATTGTATTTTTCAGAACGATGTGTGTGTGGAATGATAACCACAGGGGTCTGGTATCCATAAATCCGCCGGATGCGGGACCACACGAGCCCAAGGATGAAACATACCTCTCCCAGCACTCCTGCTTACGCCGTGCAATAAAACGACGGGCCAAGGCATGGAGCTTCTTGAAGGTGATGAGGGTCTCGAGAGACGGGCGCCGCCTATGACGCTGGAGAGCCCGCCTACGGTCGCGAATAGCCTCAGCAATCTCCGGCGACCACCTAGGGACAGCCTTCCTCTGAGGGAGTCCGGAAGAGCGAGGGATGGCAGCCTTGGCCACAGAAATAATTGACGTGGTCAGGACACGGACCACCTCGTCAATGTCACCCTGTGGGGGAGAAGCAATGGTGGCAGCCGAAGTAAAAGCCGGCCATTCAGTCCTGTTGAGAGCCCATTGGGGCAAGCGACCAGAAGAATGACACTGGGCCAGTGACAAATAGATGGGAAAACGGTCAATACCACACAGGTCAGGATGCACTCTCCAGTGAAGGGATGGGACAAGTCTGGGGCTACAAAGAGAGAGATCGATGGCCGAGAACGAGCCATGGGCCACACTGAAATGCGTGGGAGCACCAGTGTTCGAGAAGCTAAGGTCGAGCTGAGCCAACACTTGCTCCACGGCATGAACACGGTCATTGGAGACAGTCCCACCCCATAGAGGGTTATGGGCATTGCAATCGCCCAGAAGCAGCAATGGTTGCGGGAGTTGAGCCAGCAGCGCAGCCAAGACATGTTGGGGGAGATCCCCACTCGGAGGAACGTAAACAGAGCAAACAGTAATAGCTGGCAAGAGCTCAATCCTGACAGCGACTGCCGCTAAATGCGTCTGAAGGGGTACTGGCGAGCTACAGACGGAGTGGTGAACAAAGAGGCAAACTCAACCTGAAGCTCGTTGACAGGCAGCGCAGTTCTTATAATATCCCCGATAACTGCGAAGGGCAGGGGTCCGCATTGCTGGAAACCAAGTTTCCTGAAGAGCAATGCAGAGAACAGGGAAAACACTCAGAAGCAACCTGAGCTCAGGCAGGTGGCGGAAATAACCGCCGTAATTCCACTGGAGAATGGAAACAGGAAGGGACTGGGAGGGCGTGAAGGCGACTAAGAGGCAGACGGCGCCACAGAGTCAACGGCCGCCACTGGGCGAGAGTCAGTTGTGTCCATAGGAGAGACCCCCAAGGGTTTCGTGAGGGCGAGATCTGCGGCAGAGGCGACGATCTCCACCTCATCCCCAGAGCCAGAACTATGTACAGCAGGCGGTACTGAAACCGCCGGAACGTCCTCCTCCTTCGACTCGTTCCGTTCCTTCTTCTTGTGTCTGTCCTTTGGGTGACAGGGCTGGCAGAGATTCTCTGAAGGAGCGTTGGAGGCTGACGACGACGCAGGAGCCCTACGACCAGCAGGTGGCGGAACCTTCAGCCACTGGCTGACATCTGGCTGGGTAGGAGAAGAAACGGAAGAAGGGAGGGCCCTGAGGGACCCCTTCCGCGAGAGAAGGAGAGGGAGGGGGAGGTATCCAGCACCTTGGTTTTTGAGCAGATGTCACTCCCGAAGCATGTGCGGGGGGAGTGACAGACGATTGTTTGCCCCCAACTTCTAAGGGGGCAACAGAGGAAGGTTTGCCCTCAATACGAGTGGGGCAGACAGAGATGTACGGCCCCGAGGGACAACTGAAGGTGGCACAGATGAGGCGACATCTGCCGCCCGCTGGATGGGCAACGGGAGGACATATGCCCTAACTTCCAGCACTGGAAGCACCGCATGGGGGGAGGGATGTATGGTTTGATGTCACAACGGTAAACCATTACCTTAACAATCTCAGGCAATACAGCACCCTCGAAGGCCAAGATAAAGGCACTGGTGGCCATCCTGTTAGTCTTGGGTCCTCTATGTACACGACGGACAAAATGCACACCACGTCGTTCCAAGTCGGCTCTCAGCTCGTCGTCGGATTGTAACAAGAGGTCGCGATGGTAAATAATTCCCTGGACCATATTTAAGCTACTGTGGGGAGTGACGGTAACAGGGACGTCTCCCAGCTTATCACGCAAGAGCAACGCCCGTTACTGGGCTGGGGAGGACGTCTTGAGGAGGATGTACCTATTCCTCATTTTAGACAACCCCGCCACTTCCCCAAACTTATCCTCCAGGTGTTCCACAAAAAACAGAGGCTTTGTCGTAAGAAAGGAGTCACCATCAGTCCTGCTGCAGACAAGGTATTGTGGTAAATAAGGCTCTGGCTTGGCACTAGATCTGCGTCCCTCCCAAGGCGCAGCCAATGAGGGTAACAACTGAGGGTCATATTGCACAGCATGAAATTCAATTCTGCCTCGCTTAGAGACGCTGGTGGCAGAGCGACCACCAGCTTGGCGTGATTTATTGCGCTTCATTGCGCCACATCCGCCCAGGGGCCACCTACTCCGAATGAGGGCTCTCCCAAGGGCGCCACCCAGCCAAAGCCACAGGTACCTGGCCGATATCCCGTTGCCCAAAGTCCCCGTGCCGCAGACAAGATGGGCACATACTCCTTGGCATGCATGGGGCGGAAAAGGCTCTGGCATCTGTAGTGCGATCCCTGCGTGGTCAGGGGATACCACCAAGAGGGTACGTGACGACCCCAGCACAACGGACTGGCTACCGTGCTGGATTTTAGGTGTTTAAAGGGTCCACAGTTGTCGTGGGCGCTAAGAAGGGGCTTGCACACAAGGCGAGAAGGAGGCAACCCAGAAGACATGGGGTGTAAATCCCGCCACACAACAATAGATAGCAAGCAAGATGGTGGTGCACGATGGACCAATAGAAAAACACCACGTAAGGCGTCCTTCCCCAAATGGCACGCACTAACAACGGAAATTTTGAAAATTGGAGGTCAAATCCAAGAGGGGACCATCACATAAGGCCGAAACGTTTCAGACTCCTTTTAGTCGCCTCTTATGACAGGCAGGAATACCACGGGCCTAGATTAACCCCCGAACCCGTAGGATGGAGCGACTCCGCCATTGGCCCTTTCTCCAGTCAGGTCATCTTTGCGATATGACGTATAAACCCTTAGTACAGGGGCATCAGATGGTTTGAAATGCGTTTCCTGTAAACACAAGCACAGGGGCGTTGCCGCACTACGAGGTGCAGTTCCTCCACATGTGCCCAGAATCCATTCATGTTCCAATGTATAATGGGAGCCATCTATCAGGGTGGGAGTACCTACATTCTCACTTTCTGTCGGGGAGGAGAGCACACAACAGACAGACACTCAATTTTGGGGCGAGATGAGTGCCCCAGTCTGACATCGACCTCTATCGCCTCTGAAGAGGAGTCGAGAGACACGTCAGAGAGAATGACATCCACATCAGCAGACTAGAACGTCGGTCTCCTTTAGCGGGCGAATCTTCACCTTTGTCTTTGGCTTCTATTTTCTGGCCTGAGGCGGCATTGGTGCCAAAACCTCAGAAGCATTAGGGGGGTAGCAGCGCTGGGCAGTGCACAAGACTGGACCCGGGAAGGGGCAGGAAGCTCCATGACGACAGCTGCCACGGCCTGGTCAGAAGGCCGGCGGGGAGCAGCAGGCTTCACAGGAACGGCAGGAACGTACATTGACAAACGCATGTGCTAGTGCTGATAGTAGCAACCTCCGTTTGCGTAGTGGCATCGGTTTTCAACACTGGCTGTTTCAGAATGGAAGAAAAGGAAGCAGCGAACGTGCTTCGCCTCACCATACGAGATGTGTTTTGTAGTTCCTGGAACTTCCATTCCTCAAATGAAACTCTGCATTCCCTACTCCACACAGGGTGATCCTTAGAGCAGTTGACACACTTGGGAAAAGAGGAGTAACCAACTCCCTCATGGGCGGCTTTACCAAAATTCCCGCAAGTGACTTCCCCTCTACAGCCGAGAGTAGTGTGTCCAAAGTGTTGGCAGTTAAAACACCAAATGGGGTTGGGATAATAAGGCCATACACTAAGACGGAGGAAACCTGCCTTCACATGCTCTGGCAATTTGGTGGTGTTAAATGTAAGGATAAATGTGTCAGTCTTTACGAGAGTACCATCCACCCATTTCGTAACGTGTTTCACGTCGACAATTCCTTCCTGGGACCATTCAGCCTTCAGTTCGTCTTGGGGAATGTCAACGAGATCTCTGCTAGTCACAAGACCCTTGCTGTAGTTCAAGGAGTTGTGAAATTCAGTCTCTATCGCAAATTCCCCAAGAAATTGTGCCTTCTGAAGGTTCTGGACTTGCTGGAATCCAGATGTTTCAACCAACAAGGTGCAATTTCGCAAGCGCTTTACAGATTTTAGTTGCCAGCAATACCTTCTAAGCCCTTCTGTATATAAAACGGTGAAACTTTATCGAAACTCCCATCTTTTCTTTTAATTACAAGAAACACATTCTGCGAAGCAGCATGCATTCTGTTACGACTACCTGAATCTGGAGGATTGCCTACACTAGCCCTTTTGTTAGATTGGGTGTTAAAACCTACCAGCGGCCCACCCTCTCCGCTGTGAGGAGAAGAAGAAAAGTTCGACGGTTCCATCTCGGTCCCACCAGCAGCTAGGGAAGTAAGAGTCCACCTAGACAGAGCCCCGCGTGCCTAGGTAAGCCTTATACAACTGAGGCGCGGCAGGTTCCCCAGAGGTTGCCCGCTAACGACTGTTCCTCCTCAACAGCCATGCATCTCATCAGCCCGCAGCACACCTTGAGATTGAGGTTTTTTTTTTATAGAGGTTTATTCCATCCTCGCGATCCTGGCGGTCAAGCCAAGATCCCCATTCCCTGAGACACACAACATTCCACCGCCGCGCCGCACAATGGTCGTTGAAGTATACCCAGAGCTTACGGTGTCAGAGGACTGGTGGCGCTTACCAGTCCCCAGCTCATGAACCCCGGGGTCGCCAAGCCCATACCCAGCAAACGAATGCTGAGTCTCTGGGGGCGGTCCTGCGAGAATATCGAAGGGAAAAAATATAAACCACCAGACATGACATGACTCAAGGCGACCCATCCCGTTCCGCCGGGGCGTGGGCTGGCCAGTCGCAGTGACGGTAGTAATCTGCCATGCTCTGGAACAGGGTGACGGACGCCAACCCACGAATTTGACAACTGCGCACAGATAGTGACCTAGTAGTTATTTAACCTTTTATATAGATAGTAGAATGAACACCCCAAACAGAACCTGCAGCGATATTCTAAAAGGCCAGCCCGGTGCCAGGGGGATGCTCACTGGGATTAGCTCAGTGGGCACGGCCACACAGTAGGTTTATATACAACAACTAGCACGCCTGTAACGCTGCAGGAAGTAGCCCCTAGATTAGTTAGTTAAGCCTAGACATCAGATCTTACCCATTAAATAACTAACTCATCATTTCCTGTAGCAAGTAAGCTCACTAATAACTAGAAATAGAAGTAAAAATGTTGCTAATACTAATAAAATGTAATGTAAATTTAAGACCCACTAATGTATAAGGTGGTTGGTTATGATTTATGAAATAACTGGATAGAATAAAGAATTAAAAAAGAACAGAGTCCCAAGTCTGGCGTGAGGTCGGTCGCTTGACGACACGTTCGTCGGGGGCCCGCCCGTTGCCGGCGCTCCGTAGGGCACAGAGGCTCGCACTGGGGCGTATTGCTTCCAGTTGGGCGTGCCGCGGCAGTCCTCACAGGGAAAGTGACACGTATCTCATAGCCTCTCCTTCCCAAGTGGCTGTTTCCGCCTTCCCATGGTGCCAGATGTTAAGCTTGTCATTCTGCCTTGTGACAGAAGTGAGAGCTGCGACCCAACCCGATGCGAATGCAAAGGGAGGGTGGGTGGGTGGCACAGAGGGAGCTGTGTCGAGGGATGGAACACCAGTCCTTCCTATTCGCAGGGCATAGACCAACAAGTGTTCTGCATGCCGGCGACCTCGTTTGTCAGCGTGAGATGGCGCCGTGTGTCGGCAAGGATGCTTCGCCGCGCCACAGGGTAACCGGGGTGTGTTCTGCCAAACCTAGGTGTTAACATCACCTGGGTCAGGTTAGATGGGTCCAGACCGCCGAAAGTCTGGGAGACCGGCCCACCACCCGAGTAGGATTGGGAGTGGGAGTGGGTCCTTGGCCGAGTTGTGAAAACTCGGCAAAGTAGGCGGCAAAGGGCGAGAGTTGCATCCGCCTCTCCGGAGTGTGGTGTGCAGTTGCCGGGGTGCGTCGCGTGAAATCGCCGATGACAGAGTTACCGAGGGGCACCGGTGCGCTGAACCCAGCAGCTCTGGAGTGCCCTTGACCTGGGGGGGGGGGGGGGTGAGGTCGGTGGGCGAGCTGCAGTAGTCTCCCTCCCCCATGCCAGATGAGCCAGTCCGGGGCAAGAGACGGGCTCACTCGTACAATATGGCGACACCAGAGAAGAGTGATTCGAATGCGCCCTCGCGAGCTTCTTTGATGCATGAACCCGCTCCTCAGGACGCGTTGGGACAGGAAACTGATGAAAATGTGCTACAAAGACACACAGGGATCACGTTGCTCCTTGAGCAATACATCAGAAATGGTAAGATAAGTCAGGCGGCATTGACAATAATTAAAAATGAGCTGGCGGCGTGAGCCATCGCTAACGCCAAGCTTGAGGGGCCACGTAGAAGAACTACAAAAAGAATACGGAAGATTAAGGAAGCAACCTGTTAAGACCTGGGCGGGAGTGGTCGCACAAGCGCCACCAAAACCGCAAATAACTAAAGACACTATTGCCAGAGTCACCAAACGATCACACACAACGGTCGTCCTAAGGACCCTGCCTGGTCAGGACATTAGCGTGAGAAAGATACAGGAGTTGCTTACTATCACAATTAATCCTGTAAAAGACAAAATCAAAATTAACAAAGTAAAACCAAGTAAGAATTCGGAAATCGTTGCAGTTGCCTCGGAAGAGGTCTAAGAAAAAGTACTAAACAATGCCAAATTAAACTCGGTGGTCAAATGCGAGCCATCGAGGAAAAAAAAACGTTAGTCATGTTATATGATGTACCAACGATCATGACGAATGAGGAATTACAAAACACTACTAGGCACAAAACTTTAAAGATATGACAGATGAAGAATTTAACGAAAATTTCAAACAGATTCAAAAAGGAGCCCCAGGACCATGATGTGGTTTTATCACGTCGCCGAGGTCTCTGCTCAAATGTGGAGGAAAGTAACTGTAATCGGCAAACTATACATCGGCTTTAACGCCATAAATACACTAGACTATCTTGTGGTACCGCGTTGCCACAATTGTGGAGATCTCGACCACGTTCTGAGGCACTGTATCAGGGGGTCGGCCTGCACAAAATGTGGTGAGCATGCTCATGTGAGGAGAGACTGTAGAGCTGCAGCAGTCTGCATCCCTTGTAAGAGATTGGGCAAGAAATCTTGTGGCATCACTGGACGTAACTGCCCCACCTACAAACTCCTGGATTGGTTGGTTGGGTGTGGGATTGAAGGGACCACACTGATAAGGTCATCGGTCCCTTGTTCCACGATAAAATCACACGAAATAAAAACTGTCAGTCGTTAAAAACGGAGAACTGAGACAAGGGACGACACAATACAAGAAAGACAGACAAAGACCAGACAAACGGAACTAAAATCACACCGAGTGTGAGGGTGGTTGGCTGACCATGAAAATAAGGAAAAGCCAACCACCAAATGACATTAAAACCCACAGTTTAAAACCACACGCCAAAGCCCCAAGTCAATACAGGAAATAAAAGGACAAACACTCAAATCATATGATAAAAACCCCCTGCCCGAATAAAACTCAACACGAGGTCCACCATAGCAACGTCATCCCATAAAAGGGCAGGGAGCGCAAACGTCTGCCTGAGTCCTGTTTGGTTTGGTTTGTGGGTGTTAAAGGGACCAGACTACTTAGGTCATCGGTCCCTTGTTCCATGACCATAACAATACACGAAGAAAAGTCCAACAAGCAATAAACACATAACAGAGACGACAAGGGACGACACAGTACAAGAAAGACATAGACGAAGACCAGAGAAAAGAGATTAAAAGACACACAGAGTGCGACGGTCATTGGCTGACCATGAAAATAAAACTGGAAAGGCCAACAACCAAGGAACACATTAAAACACCACAAACTAAAACCCCAGGCCAAAAGCCACAGTCGACACTAAAAAAAATAAAAGGGGACTCTCATATTGAATGATAAAAACCCCCTGCTCGAATAAAACGGAGAACTAAGTCAGCCATAGTAGAGTCATCGGTTAAAAGAGCAGGGAGTGTATCAGGCAGCGCGAACGTCTGCCTGAGGGCAGTTAAAAGTGGGCAGTCGAGTAAGACGTGTACCACGGTCAGGGCCAATCCGCAGCGACAGAGAGGCGGGTCGTCACGGCACAAGAGATACGCGTGCGTGAGCCGGGTATGTCCTATGCGGAGCCGGCAGAGGACGACAGCGTCCTTGCGAGACCCCCGCATGGAGGAGCGCCACACACTGGTTGTCTCCTTGACTGCCCGAAGTTTGTTGGGAGAGGGCAGGGTGCGCCACTCATCACGCCAAGCAGCAAGAACCTTCTGCCGCAATACGGATCGGACGTCACTCTCTAAAAGACCGATCTCCATGGCCGGGGAACTGACCACCTGTTTCGCCAGTTCGTCAACCCGCTCGTTACCCGGGATGCCGACGTGACCCGGGGACCAAACAAAGGTGACAGAGCGGCCGCAACGGACGAGAGTATGGAGGGACTCCTGGATGGCCATCACCAGACGGGAACGAGGGAAACACTGGTCAAGAGCTCGTAAACCGCTCAGGGAGTCACTACAGATGACAAAGGACTCACCTGAGCGGGAGCGGAGAAACTCTAGGGCACGATAGATGGCAACCAACTCGGCAGTGTATACACTGGAGCCAGCTGCCAATGACCGTTGCTCACAATAATCCCGTAGAGTGAGAGCGTAACCAGTGTGACCAGAGACTACCGAACCGTCGGTGTAGGCCACCGCCGCGTTCGGAAACTCGGCCAGGATGGAAAGAAAGCGGCGGCGGAGGGCCTCCGGAGGCACTGAGACCTTCGGACCCTGTGCCAAGTCGAGCCGAAGGCACGGTCGGGGCACACTCCACGGGGGCAGACGGAGATTGGCCCGGAAAACAGGCGGCAGAGGAAAAAAGTCAAGGCCACGGAGAAGGTCCCGGAGGCGAACCGCAATGGGACACCCTGACCGGGGCCGCCTGTCTGGAACATGGACGATCGAGCGCGGGAACAGGAGATGGTAGTTTGGATGCCCTGGCATGCTATAAACGTGCGCGGCATAGGCGGCCAGAAGGCGGTCACGCCGGAACCGCAATGGAGGGACACCAGCCTCCACAAGTATGCTGTCGACGGGGCTTGTCCGGAACGCTCCCGTGGCGAGGCGGATCCCGCAGTGGTGTATGGGATCCAGCAATCGCAACGCCGAAGGCGAGGCAGAACCGTACGCCACACACCCATAATCAAGGCGGGACTGGATCAGCGCTTGATATAGGTGGAGGAGGGTGGACCGGTCGGCACCCCACCTGGTGTGGCTTAAGCAACGGAGAGCGTTTAAGTGCCGCCAGCATGTTTGCTTCAGCTGCCTAATATGGGGCAGCCAAGTCAACCGGGTATCGAACACCAGTCCCAAGAACCGATGCGTCGCGACCACAGCAAGAGGTTCACCGTCAAGGTAAAGGCGCGGCTCAGGGTGAACCGTGTGACGCCGGCAGAAATGCATAACGCAGGTCTTCGCGGCCGAAAACTGGAAGCCGTGCGCTACAGCCCATGACTGCGCCTTGCGGATGGCACCTTGCAGCTGCCGTTCAGCAGCGGCGATGCCACTGGAGCTGTAATATAGGCAGAAGTCGTCCGCATATAAAGAAGTCGCGACGGACGACCCCACCGCCTCAACAAGCCCATTGATGGCAATTAAAAACAGGGACACACTGAGGACAGACCCCTGTGGGACCCCGTTCTCCTGGACCCGGGAGGAACTATGCGACGCAGCTACTTGCACGCGGAAGGAACGATACGAAAGAAAATTCTGAATAAAAATCGGGAGCGGGCCCCTAAGGCCCCACTCATGAAGTGTGGCCAGGATGTGATGGCGCCAAGTCGTATCGTATGCCTTCCGCATGTCGAAGAAGACGGCAACCAGATGTTGGCGGCGCGCAAAGGCTGTACGGATGGCAGACTCCAGGGAGACCAGATTTTCGACGGCAGAGCGGCCTTTACGGAACCCACCCTGAGACGGAGCCAGAAGGCCCCGAGACTCGAGGAGCCAACTCAACCTCCGGCTCACCATACGTTCCAGCAACTTGCAAGGAACGTTGGTGAGGCTTATGGGGCGATAGCTGTCCACCTCCAGCGGGTTCTTGCCAGGTTTCAATACGGGGAGGACTATGCTTTCCCGCCATTGAGACGGGAAAACACCCTCGACCCAGACGCGATTGAAAAGATCTAGGAGGCGTCGCTGGCAAGGCACTGAGAGGTGTTTCAGCATCTGGCTGTGAATGCGGTCTGGTCCAGGAGCCGTATCAGGGCAAGCAGAAAGTGCGCTCTGGAATTCCCATTCGCTGAAAGGAGCATTGTACGACTCCGCGTGGCGCGTGTGAAAGGAAAGCCTCCGACTTTCCAACCGCTCTTTCCGGGAGCGGAAGGCCAACGGGTAGTTCCTTGACACGGAACACTGAGCAAAATGCTCTGCTAACCGGTCCGCAATCGTGTCGGAGTCGGTGCACACTGCTCCATTCAGCGAAAGCCCAGGGACAGAGACAGGTGGCTGATAGCCTTGGAGTCGCCGAATCTTGGCCCAAACCTGTGATGCGGAGGTACGGACGGCAATGGTGGAAACATAACGTTCCCAGCACTCCTGCTTCCGTTGGCGAATAAGGCGTCGGGCTCGGGCGCGGAACTGTTTAAAAGCAATGAGGGTCTCCAACGACGGGTGCCGCTTATGGCGCTGAAGAGCCCGCCGGCGATCTCGAATCGCCTCTGCGATCTCGGGCGACCACCACGGCACGGTCCTCCGCCGAGGTGCCCCGGATGGACAGGGAATCGCAGATGCCGCCGCAGAAACGATGCTGGTGGTGACCGACTGAACCACCGCATCAATCGGATCAGTGGAAGGAGGTGCGATCACTGCGACAGATGTAAATAAGTCCCAATCAGCCTTATTCAGAGCCCATCTGGAGGGGCGTTCAGAAGAGTGACGCTGTGGCAGTGACAGAAAGATGGGGAAATGGTCACTACCACATAAGTCGTCATGGACCCTCCAGTGGATGGATGGTGAAAGTCCGGGGCTGCAAATAGAAAGGTCAATGGCCGAAAACGAGCCATGGACCGCACTAAAGTGGGTCGCCTCTCCCGTGTTTAAAAGGCAGAGGTCAAGCTGTGACAGAAGAGTCTCGACATCTCTGCCCCGGCCAGTAATCGCGGCGCTACCCCACAAGGAGTTATGGGCGTTAAAGTCGCCCAGCAACACAAAGGGAGGCGGCAGTTGTCCTATCAATGCAGCCAACACATGACGAGAGACATCACCATCCGGCGGAAGGTACAAACTGCAGACAGTAATAGGCTGAGGCGTCCACATCCTTACAGCGACAGCCTCTAAGGGTGTATGAAGAGGCACACACTCGCTGTAGATAGAGTTAAGGACGTAGACGCAGACTCCACCAGACACCCTCTCATAAGCTGCCCGGTTCTTATAATAACCCCGATACCCTCGTAGGGCAGGGGTCCGCATTGCCGGAAACCACGTTTCCTGGAGGGCAATGCAGAAGAAAGGGTGACTGCTGACGAGTTGGCGGAGCTCAGCAAGGTGGTGGAAAAAACCGCTGCAGTTCCACTGGAGAATCACATTGTCCATGGGCGAAATAGGCGTGAAGGGACCGAGGAGGCAGATCACGTCACTGGGTCACCTGCTGTCACCGATCGAGGACCAGTACAATCGGCGTCCTTGGCGTCTGAGGGTATGGCGAGATCCAGGTCCTCAGCGGACGCCATGATCTCCACCTCATCCTCAGACGCAGAGCCTGTATGGAGCGGTGGAGCGGATGCCACCGCGCGTTCCTTGGCCTTAGAGGCCTTCTTCTTCTTCGTCTTCTCTCTCTGCTCCTTGGGCTTTACTGGCTGGGAGGGCTCCACCGAGTCAGTCTCCGGGACGGAGGAGGAGCGGGAAGCCCTGCGACCAGCCGCTGGCCTGCTTTTCAGCCATTGGCTGACGTCACCCTTCCCAGAGGTGGAAACCTGGGAAGGGAGGGACCCGAGGGATCCCTTGCGAGAGAGAGTCGCCGAAGAAGTCGGACGCTTCTCCGGCTTAGAGTTGGGGACTTGTGTCCCCGATGGTTGGGGGGTCGTTGCTCCTGAGGTAGGTGGTGCAGGAGCAACAGATGGGGAAGTGCCCCCCACCATCAAGGGGGCAGGTGTAGTATTCCGGCTCAGAGTGTTCAGTGGAATCGGTGCAGCAGATGACAAAACTACTGTTTTGGCAGCGGTGGCATAGGAGCTGGTCAGAGCCACAGGATGTAGCCTCTCGTATTTCCGCTTAGCCTCAGTATAGGTCATGGAGTCCAGGGTCTTATATTCCATGATCCTTCGTTCTTTCAGTAGAACCTTGCAGTCTGGCGAGCAAGGGGAATGGTGTTCGCCGCAGTTCACACAGATGGGAGGCGGCGCACATGCAGTATTAGGATGTGAAGGGCGTCCACAATCTCTGCACGTCATGCTGGAAGTACACCGAGATGACATGTGGCCGAACTTCCAGCATTTGAAACACCTCATCGGGGGAGGGATATAGGGCTTCACATCACATCGGTAGACCATCACCTTGACCTTTTTGGGTAGGACGTCACCCTCGAAGGCCAAGATGAAGGCACCGGTGGCTACCTGATTATCCCTCGGACCCCGATGGACGCGCCGGACGAAGTGAACACCCCGCCGTTCTAAATTGGCGCGTAGCTCGTCGTCTGACTGCAAGAGTAGGTCCCTATGGAATATAATGCCCTGGACCATGTTGAGACTCTTATGGGGTGTGATCGTGACGGAAACATCCCCCAACTTGTCACAAGCGAGTAACCGCCGTGACTGTGCAGAGGATGCCGTTTTGATCAATACTGCCCCAGAGCGCATTTTGGACAAGCCCTCCACCTCCCCAAACTTGTCCTCCAAGTGCTCGACAAAAAACTGAGGCTTGGTCGCCATAAACGATTCCCCATCGACTCGTGTACAGACTAAATAGCGAGGTGAATAAGGTTCGCTGCCAACCGTAGCCTTTCGTTCCTCCCATGGTGTGGCCAGGGAGGGGAACGATTGTGGATCATATGCCTGAGCGTTATATTGAGGCCGAGAACGCTTAGAGACTGCTGGCGGCTGGCCGCCAGCAAGAGATGATGTACCACGCTTCATCGCGGGTCATCCGCCCTGATGCCACCTACTCCGACCAAGGGCCCTCCCCACGGGCGCCACCCAGCCTCAGCAACGACCACCTGGCGGGATGGCCATTGCCGGGAGTCCCGATGCGCCAAGGAGACAGGCATCTACTCCTTGGCATACGCGGGGAGTTAACGGCGCAGGCATCAGTAGAGCGATCCCTGTGTTGTCAGGGGGCTACAACCGACAGGGTACATGGCGGCCCCACCACAACGGACTGGCTACCATGCTGGATTTCAGGTGAAATGTAGTCCATGATCGTCATTGGCGCATAAAGCGACACAGCAGAGCAGACTGCAAAAAACCGCACCCAAGAACAAAGCCACGCCCTAGAGATGGTGAGTGGGCGGGACAGCTATGCGACGACGACCAACCAAGCTAGAGATGGTAATGAGCGATGGACACATTGCACCTTGTAAGGCGCCCTTCCCCAATCAGCTCGCTCTTCGGAAGAATTTAGAAGATGGAGGTCAAACCCGGTAGGGGACCATCACATAAGGCCGAAACGTTTGAGACTCCTTTTAGTCGCCTCTTACGACAGGCAGGAATACCGTGGGCCTATTCTTACCCCCGAACCCACAGGGGGGGCTGAGTCCTGTTAAAAGCGGGCAGTCCACCAAAATGTGGATCACCGTCAGAGCTGCCCTGCAGCGACATAGCGGTGGGTCCTCCCGGCGCAACAAATGGCCGTGCGTCAGCCACGTGTGGCCAACGCGCAGCCAGCAGAGGAGGACACAGTCCTTCCGAGAGGCCCGCATGGAGGAGCGCCGCACACCGGTCGTCTCCTTCACCGCCCGAAGTTTGTTGGGCGTGGGCAGGGTGCGCCACTCGTCACCCCAGGCACCAAGCACTTTCCGGCGCAAAAGCGACAGGAGATCACACTCCATAAGGCCGAGTTCCAGAGCCGGTGAACTCACCGCCTGTTTAGCCAGCGTGTCAACCCGCTCATTGCCCGGGATGCCGACATGACCTGGGGTCCAAACAAAGACCACGGAGCGTCCGCAACGGGCAAGAGCATGGAGCGACTCGTGGATGGCCATCACCAGACGGGAACGAGGAAAGCACTGGTCAAGAGATCGTAAACCACTTAGGGAGTCACTACAGATGACAAAGGACTCACCTGAGCGGGAGCGGATATACTCTAGGGCGCGATAGATGGCGACCAACTCGGCAGTGTATACACTGTTCCCGGGTGCCAGCGACCGTTGCTCACAATGATCCTCTAGAGTAAGAGCGTAACCAGTGCGACCAGCGACCATCGAACCGTCGGTATAGGCCACGGCAGATCCGGGAAACTCGGCAATGAGAGAAACAAAGCGGCGGCGGAGGGCCGGAGGAGGGACTGAGGCTTTCGGACCCTGTGCCAAATCCACACGAATGCGCACACACCAAGTGGGCAGATGGAGATTGGCCTGGAAAACAGGCGGGAGAGGAAAAAACTCAATCCCACACAGTAGAGCCCGGATGCGAACCGCGATCGTACACCCTGACCGGGGCCGCCTGTCTGGAAGATGGACGATCGAGTGCGGGAACAGGAGACGGTAGTTGGGATGCCCTGGCAAACTACAAACGTGGGCAGCATAAGCGGCCAGAAGTCGGTCGCGCCGGATCCGCAATGCAGGAACACCAGCCTACACAAGTAAGCTGTCAACAGGGTTTGTCCGAAATGCTCCTGTGGCGAGTCGGATCCCGCAGTGATGGATGGGATCCAGCAATTGCAACGCTGATGGCGATGCCGAGCCATAAGCCACACACCCATAATCAAGGCGGGACTGGATCAGCGCTTGATACAGCCGGAGAAGGGTGGACCGATCGGCACCCCATCCGGTGTCGCTAAGGCAACGGAGAGCGTTTAAATGCCGCCAGCATGTTTGTTTAAGCTGCCTAATATGAGGCAGCCAAGTCAACCGTGCATCAAATACCAGTCCCAAGAACCGATGAGTCTCTACCACAGCAAGAGGTTCACCGTCAAGGTAAAGGCGTGGCTCAGGGTGAACCGTGCGACGCCGGCAGAAATGCATAACGCAGGTCTTAGCGGCCGAAAACTGGAAGCCGTGCGCTACAGCCCACGACTGCGCCTTGCGGATAGCGCCCTGCAGCTGGCGCTCAGCAACTGCAATGCCAGCGGAGCCGTAGTAGAGGCAGAAGTCGTCTGCATACAACGAAGCTGCGACGGACGATCCCACCGCCTCAGCGAGCCCAAACAATTAAAAACAGGGAGACACTGAGGACAGACCCCTGTGGGACCCCGTTCTCCTGGACCCGGGAGGAACTATGGGACGCAGCAACTTGCACGCGGAAGAAACGAGACGACAGAAAATTCTGAATAAAAATCGGGAGCGGGCCCCTAAGACCCCACCCATGAAGTGTGGCCAGGATGTGATATCGCCAAGTCGTATCGTACGCCTTCCGCATGTCGAAGAAGACGGCAACCAGATGTTGGCGGCGTGCAAAGGCTGTACGGACGGCAGACTCTAGGGAGACCAGATTATCGACGGCTGAGCGGCCTTTATGGAACCCACCCTGAGACGGAGCCAGAAGGCCTCGAGACTCGAGGAGCCAACTCAACCTCCGGCTCACCATACGTTCTAGCAAACTTGCAAAGAACGTTGGTGAGGCTTATGGGGCGGTAGCTGTCCACCTCCAGGGGGTTCTTGCCAGGTTTCAACATGGGGAGGACGATGCTTTCTTGCCATTGAGACGAGAACACACCCTCAACCCAGATGCGGTTGAAAACATCTAGGAGGCGTCGCTGGCAATTCACAGAGAGGTGTTTCAGCATCTGGCTGTGAATGCGGTCTGGCCCAGGAGCCGTATCAGGGCAAGCAGATAGTCCTCTCTGGAATTCCCAGTCGCTGAAAGGAGCATTGTACGACTCCGCGTGGCGCGTGTGAAAGGAAAGCCTCCAACTTTCCAACCGCTCTTTGCGGGAGCGGAAGGCCAGTGGGTAATTCGTAGATGCGGAACACTGAGCAACATGCACTGCTAACCGGTCCGCAATCGTGTCGGAGTCAGTACACACCACTCCATTCAGCGAAAGCCCAGGGACAGAGACAGACAGCCGATAGCCATGGAGTCGCCTAATCTTAGCCCAAACCTGCGATGCAGAGGTACGGACGCCAATGGTGGAAACATACCGTTCCCAGCACTCCTGCTTCCGTTGGCGAATAAGGCGTCGGGCACGGGCACGGAGCTGTTTAAAAACGATGAGGTTCTCCAAGGACGGGTGCCGCTTATGGCGTTGAAGAGCCCGCCGGCGATCTCGAATCGCCTCTGCGATCTGGGGCGCCCACCAAGGCACAGTCCTCCGCCGAGGGGACCCGGATAAACAGGGAATCGCAGATGCCGCCACAGAAACGATGCCGGTGGTGACCGACTGAACCACCGCATCAATGGTGTCAGGGGAAGGAGGTGCGATAGTGGCGAGAGAGGAGAACAAGCCCCAATCAGCCTTATTCAGAGCCCATCTGGAGGGGCGTTCAGAAGAGTGACGCTGTGGTAGTGACAGAAAGATGGGGAAATGGTCACTACCACATAAGTCGTCATGGACACTCCTGTGGATGGATTGTGAAATTCCGGGGCTGCAGATAGAAAGGTCGATGGCCGAAAATGTGCCATGGACTACGCTGAAATGTGTCGGCTCTCCCGTGTTTAAGAGGCAGAGGTCAAGCTGCAAGAGAAGAGTCTCGACATCTCTACCCTGGCCAGTAATCGCGGCGCTACCCCACAGGGGGTTATGGGCGTTAAAGTCGCCTAGTAACACAAAAGGAGGAGGCAGTTGTGCTATCAATGCAGCCAACACATGACGCGAGACATCACCATCTGGCGGAAGATACAAACTGCAGACAGTAATAGGCTGAGGCGTCCACATCCTTACAGCGACAGCCTCTAAAGGTGTGTGAAGAGGTACACATTCGCTGTTGACAGAGTTAAGGATGTAGATGCAGACTCCACCAGATACCCTCTCATAAGCTGCCCAGTTCTTGTAATAACCCCGATACCCACATAGGGCAGGCGTCCGCATTGCCGGAAACCAAGTTTCCTGTAGGGCAATGCAGAGGAAAGGGTGACTGCTGATGACTTGGCGAAGCTCAGCAAGGTGGTGGAAAAAAGCGCTGCAGTTCCACTGGCGTATCGCTTTGTCCTGTCCGAAAAAGGCGTGAAGGGGCCGTGGAGGCAGATAACGCCACTGGGTCACCTGCTGCCACCGATGGAGGACCAGTACAATCTGCTCCCATGGTGTCTGAGGGTCCGGCGAGATCCAGGTCCTCAGCAGACGGCCGGATCTCCACCTTATCCTCGGACGCAGAGCCTGTAGGGAGCAGTGGGGTGGATGCCAACGCGTGGTCCTTGGCCTAAGAGGTCTTCTTCTTCGTCTTGTCTCTCTGGTCCTTGGGTTTCATTGGCTGGGAGGGCTCCAGCGAGTCAGTCTCCAGGACAGAGGAGGAGCGGGAAGCCCTGCGACCAGCCGCTGATCTGCTTTTCTTCCATTGGCTGACGTCACCCTTCCCAGAGGCGGAAACCTGGGAAGGAAGGGACCCAAGGGACCCTTTCCGTGCTATTCGAGCCGGCGAAGTTTGAGGCTTCCCCAGCTTAGAAGTGGGGACTGATGTCCCCGATGGTTGGGGGGTTGCTGCTCCTCAGGCAGGTAGTGCAGGAGCAGCAGGGAGTAAAGTGCCCCCCACCATCAAGGGGGCAGGTGTAGCATTCCGGCTCCGAGAGGTGGCAGTCTGAGGGAGAGCTAAGGGGGCCATAACAGTAGTAGCTGCGGCGTAAGAGGCAGTCATTCGAACAGGATGGAGGCGTTCGAACTTCTGCCTGGCCTCAGTGTATGTCAGGCGGTCCAGGGTCTTATACTCCATGATTTTGCGCTCTTTCAGGAAGATCCTGCAGTCCGGCTAGCAAGGCGAGTGGTGCTCTCCACAGTTTACACAGATGGGAGGCGGAGCACATGGAGTATTGGGATGTGATGAGCGTCCACAATCTCGACATGTGAGGCTGGAAGCACAGCAGGAAGACATATGCCCGAACTTCCAGCACTTAAAGCACCGCATCGGGGGAGGGATATATGGCTTGACGTCACAACGATAGAACATCACCTTGACCTTCTCAGGTAAGGTATCACCCTCGAAGGCCAAGATGAAGGCACCGGTGGCAACCTGCTGATCCCTTGGACCACGATGTACGCGCCGGACGAAGTGAACACCTCGCTGCTCGAAATTGGCGCGAAGCTCGTCATCGGACTGCAATAGAAGGTCCCGATGGAATATTATGCCCTGGACCATATTAAGACTCTTATGGGGCGTGATTGTAACCGGAACATCCCCCAGCTTGTTACAATCGAGTAACCGGCGGGACTGGGCAGAGGACGCCGATTTGATCAAAACCGAGCCCGACCGCATTTTGGACAAGCCCTCCACCTCCCCGAACTTGTCCTCTAAGTGCTCGACGAAGAACTGAGGCTTCATGGATGTAAAGGATTCACCATCAGCTCTCGTACACACCAGGTAGCGGGGCGAGTATGGTGCGCTGGCATCCTTAGTCTTTCGTTCCTCCCATGGTGTAGCCAGGGAGGGGAACGATTTGGGGTCATATGTAGTTGCGTTGTATTGAGCCCTGGAACGCTTAGAGACTGCTGACGGCTGGCCGCCAGCAAGAGATGATGTACCACGCTTCATTGCGGGTCATTCGCCCTGATGCCACCTAATCCGACCAAGGGCCCTCCCCACGGGCGCCACCCAGCCTCAGCAACGACCACCTGGCAGGATGGCCATTGCCGAGAGTCCCAATGCCCCAAGGAGATAGGCATCTACTCCTTGGCATACGTGGGGAGTTAACGGCGCTGGCATCAGCAGAGCGATCCCTGTGTAGTCAGGGGGCTACAACCAACAGGGTACATGGCGGCCCCACCACAACGGACTGGCTACCATGCTGGATTTCAGGTGATGTAGTCCAATATCGTCATTGGCGCATAAAGCGACACAGCATAGCAGACTGCAATAAACTGCGCCCAAGAACAAATCCACGCCCAAGAGATGGTAGGTGAGCGGGACTGCTAAGCGATGATGACAAACCTGGCTAGAGATGGTAGTGCATGAAGGACACATCGCTCCTTGTAAGGCGCCCTTCCCCAATCGGCTCGCTCTTCGGAAAATTTAGAAGGATGGAGGTCAAACCCATTAGGGGACCATCTCACAAGGCCAAAACGTTTGAGACGCCTTTTAGTCGCCTCTTACGACAGGCAGGAATACCGTGGGCCCATTCTTACGCCCGAACCCGCAGGGGGGGACAAACTCCTGGAACAGAGATTAATTTCAAGGATAGACTATGGCTGATCAAGCTAAAGCAAACAGTATGCCCAAAAGAAAATCCTCGAGCAAAAGGAGGAAGGATGCCATGAGGGCAAGTGCCTTCAAGTTATTCTTGAGGTCGCTCACAGGCGTCACAATTAAAACCAATGACATAAGCACTCAGACTGACTCTACCACAACGGACAGAGGGACTCAAACTGAGCCTCTTACAGTCACATTCCCTCCTCCCAGAGCCGAGAGACACAACCGACTAAAGATCAACAGCAATGGCATCCTGTAACAGAGACTGTAGCAACCTCAACAGCGGAGAGTAGAACTACAAAGAAACCAGTTCACGAAAACAAAATAACCATCTCAAGTGAATTAGCTACCACAATAGATCCTGTCGTGAGATTGCCACCAGTCGACTCAGTCAGAGTCTATCCTAATCTTGAATTCACGATGCAACTGGCAAGACTAGAGCAGCCGTCTACCCTGACCACTGCCTTGAGACACGTGGTTTGGGTGGAACATGAATATGGTAGGAGAGTCACCTTCTCGGTTATGGAGGCTGTGGCCAGAATACAACTCAAGTCAGTGAATCTCCCCACCACCTTCGAAGCCCTGCAGGACCTACTAAAGAAAGTTTTCGAAAGACGTGGCGAAAAATTCGATCCGGAGGATATCTATCAACAAGCAGTTTTGGCAAATGGACGCATCACATTTGACTGAAATAAGACGTGGCCTAATGACAGAATCCACACATACTTCCCATAAATAACTACATGACGAAAATCACCATTGGCCAACTTAACACTCACAACAGCAGACTAGTGATGCAGAAGTTATGTAAAGAAGTGGAGGAGAGGAGACTAGATGTGGTCTGTCTGCAAGAGCCGTACTCCCTAAATGGGAAGATAGCTTTCACAGCTGCGACCTGGCAAGTCGTCTGCAGAGGAGAAGACCCAAAAGTGGCAATAATTATTACAAACAAACTGATAAGGGCTACAGTCCTAACGCAGTTCACAACCAGCCACTGCAACGTCGTGGAGCTGCAGTCTCCATCAGGAGCAATTGTCTTCATCAACATGTATTTCTCATATGGTGATGACATTGAGAGAGATTTGGCACACCTTTCCACAGTTATTAAGGCGTTGCAGATATAAACGCCAAATGCCCCGTATGGTACAGCGGTACCAGGAACCCTAATGGAGAAAAGGCAGAAGAGGCCATCATGGCCTTGCAGATGGTGGTGGCAAACAAGCGGACCAACCCTCCGACCTACAAGGCGGGAGGTGACCAAGGCACAAACATTGATGTGACCCTGGCTACGCCCAATGTTGTGCATCTCATCCAGCAGTGGGAAGTAGTAGAGAACGCCACCACTAGCGATCACAATCTCATCACCTTCAGTATAGGAGACAAGGAGAGCCGCTGGGCCATGGGGCGGGAGGTACAATACAATTACAGAAGAGCCAATTGGGAAAGACTTGCTAGGGAGTGCGACATTCCTACATTGCCCGAAAGTGACGGACACCTGGACATTGACATAGACGACAGAGCCAACGAACTGGTGACAGTAATAACTCGAGCGGTGAAAGCCGCTGTACCTACTAGGAGGAAGGCCATGGCGGCCTCTCCGTCACCATGGTCAGCTGAACTGGAGGAATGCACCCATCTGTTATAAGGCTCAGGAGGCACTACCAGCGCAGTGTCGTCTCCCTAGAAAGACACAGATGGCTGCAGCTTTACTGGGAAGCTAAAGACAATTTCCAAAAACAACTACGGGAAGTAAGAACAAAAAGTTGAGAACACTATGTTCTGAACCAACTAGATTAAGACCCATGGGGAGTCCCCTACAAGCTCGTCCGAGAAAAAATCCGCTCTCCGATGGAGCTCTCTACCGTCAGGCGTGGGGACGGGATGACGGAGTCGTCGTACGAAACTGCAGAGGTCCTTCTCCAGTCCTTGCTGCCTGACGACACTGCGGATGGAGAGACAAACGAACAGCGCCAGTTGCGTGAGAACAACAACAACAACAAAGTATATGGAAATGATATGGCAGTTTACCCATTCTCTGAAGAGGAGGTAGCTGCCCATATAATACCCCTGAGGAGAGGGAAAGCTCCCAGGCCAGACAGCATTGTGGCGGAGGTGGTGCTATTCATGGCCTCCCAGATAGTCGCCCCTCTAACTCACCTATACCTTGAATGTCTCAGGCAGAAAAAGTTCCTCGAATCTGGAAGAGGGCAAATGTCGTAATTATCAAGAAAGGAGTTGAAAAAGACCCAGCAGAAACAAAATCCTACCGACCAATCTGCCTGCTTGATCTGCTTGGGAAGGTTCTGGACAAACTACTGGCTGACAGACTGGCTGCGCATCGAGTGCTGTGCAGGATCAGCGGCAGGCAGTTTGGATTCAGGCCTGGGCGATAGGAATCTGATGCAATTGCCCTGGCGGGTGAGGTCTGCGGCTCTCCCCCGTACAAGCACGTTGTTGGCATCATGGTGGACATAAGTGGTGCCTTCGACAATCTGTGGTGGCTTTCGCTCTTCTCCTGTTTACAGGAGAAAGAGTGTCCAGGGTCTCTATATGGGTGTCTGAGGAGCTATTGCGCAGATCGGGAGGTCTGGCTATCATCCCCTAGCACAAGAGTAAGAGAAACTATCACAAAAAGATGTCCCAAGGGCTCTCTACTGGGTCCCCTGTTTTGGGACATCCACATGGAACCCTTACTGCACAAACTACAGCAAAGTGATGAGGTAGTATTAGTAGAGGGGTTTGGGGCGCACGACAGCTAGGTCTTCAGCAACCGTTCAGTAACTTAGTGAGACGGGTGTCAAGAAAAATCCCAGAACAGGAATATAAAACGGAACAGAAAACATGGGTAACAATCGTTCAAAAACATGTGCTCACCCACACCAAAGCGTGGGATGAAGCAGAGCCCCAGCAGTAAAACATGGACAACACAGGAATAAAATGATAGAGGAGGCTAAAACAATGTAGCAGATGGAAGTAGCTGGCTGACCGCAAGGAAAAAAGGGGAGGAGTCAGCCACTCTGCAATACACTAAATCCTCCAGCCTAAAATTTTAGGCCAGAGTCCAGACACATCACAAAACTTAAAAACCCTAGACACACACACGTCTCATCATTAGCTAAAACCGAAGGCAGATCCCCATTAACTAGTGCTTCTGCCCGTGCATCACGGTATAAAATGCAGTCTGTTAAAATGTGCCGGACAGAGATGTGCACACCACAAGCATCACAAAGCGGTGGGTCCTCCCGCTGTAATAAAAAGCTGTGTGTGAAAGGACAGTGCCCGATCCGAAGACGTGTGAGGGCCACCTCCTCCCGCCTGAGCAACTGGCAGGAGGAACGCCACGGCCGAGTGGTTGACTTTATCAACCACAGTTTATTGGCCGTCACCGCCAGCCATTCGTCCTCCCACAACTCCATGCACTTCCTGTGGAGTGCAGCGATGACTGACTGCAATGGAATAGGACACTGGACCACATCCTGCTCTCTGCAGGACTCCTTGGCAGCCCGATCGGCCTGTTCATTGCCCCAGATGCCAACATGAACAGGCACCCAGCAGAAGGATACTTCTGTACCCGCCGCTGGAGCAAGTACAGTTGGTCATGTATCAGCTGGACCATCGCCTCAGTCAGGTACAGGTTCTGCAGTGATTGTAAGGGACTAAAAGAATCGGAGCAGAGAAGAAATCGACCGCCCCCAACACGATTCATCTGCTCCGGTGCCTTCAGGATCGTGTGGAGCTCCACTGCGAAAACGGTATAGGTTGGTTGGTTTGTGGGATTAAAGGGACCAGACTACTATGGTCATCGGTCCCTTTTTCAATAAAAAACTAAAACCACCCAAAGAGAATAAACAAAATGAACAACAGGAAAGACAGCAGACGAAACAGGACAAGAAATACTCGGACAGAGACCAGACAAAACAAATTAAAACACACATTGTGACGTGGTTGGCAGATTATGGGGATTAAAAAGGAAAGCCAAACACCAAGAGCACATTAAAAACTCAGTTTAAAATCAGAGGCTAAAAGCCAGAATCAACAGTAAAAAACAAACACTCAGATTAAAGGGTAAAAAACCCCTGTCCGAATAAAATGCAAAACCAAGTCCCCCATGGCAGAGTCATCTAATAAAAGAGCAGACAGCGTGTCAGGAAGCGCAAACGTCTGCCTGAGCACAGATAAAAGTGGACAGTCCAACAAAACGTGGGCCACTGTCAATGCCAAGCCGCAGTGGAATAGAGGGGGGTCCACACGGCGCAATAAGTGGCTGTGGGTCATCCATGTGTGCCCAATGCGCAGTCGGCAGAGGAGGACAGACTCCTTGCGAGAGACTCGCATGGAGAAGTGCCACACAGTCGTCGTGTCCTTGACGGCACGGTGTTTGTTAGGGGTGGCCAGACCGCGCCATTCAGCATCCCAAAACAAGAGAACTTTGTGTCGTACGACTGCACGCAAATCAGTCGCCGGGAGGCCCATCTTCAGAGATGGTACACTGGTGGCCTCTTTCGCAAGGCGGTCAACAGTGTCATTGCTGGGTATACCAACATGGCCTGGGGTCCAAAAAAAGGCCACAGACCTGCCGCTACAGGCGAGAGTATGCAGAGACACCTGGATAGCCATCACCAGAAGAGAACGAGGGAAACACTTGTTGCGAGCTCGTAAACCGCTCAGGGAATCGTTACAGATAACGTAGGACTTGCCTGAGAAGGAGCGGATATACACTAGGGCACGAAAGATGGCGACCACCTAAGCAGTGTAAACACTGCAGACAGCCGGCAATGAACGTTGTTCAGAATGGTCCCCTGGAGTTAGTGCATAACAGACACGACCAGCAATCATCGAACCCTCGGTATAGACAACGCCAAAGCCCTGATACGTGGCCAGGATGGAATTAAAGCAGCGTTGGAAGGACTCTGGAGAGACTAAATCCTTCGGGCCTGGAGCCAAATCGAGCTGAAGGCAAGGGCGAGGCCCACACCATGGGGGTGTACGCAGAGGTGCCCGGAAAGGTGGTGGTACAGGGTGGTACAGAACACCCAAGCGTGTAGAGAAGCTGTTTGACACATACGGCGGTCGGACAACCCGACTGGGGCCGACGTTTTGGCAGATGGACGACTGTCTGCGGGAACAGGACAAGATAATTTGGATGCCTGGGCAAGCTAAAAACATGGGCAGCATAATCAGCCAGTACATGTTTGCGTCGTAACCGCAGTGGAGGGACACTTGCCTCCACAATGCTGTCCACAGGGCTGGTCCGGAAGGCACCAGTGGCAAGTCGTATCCCGCTGTGTAGTATTGGGTCCAGCACCTGCAAAGCAGATGGGGATGCTGAGCCATAAGCCCAACTCCCGTAGTCCAGACGGGACTGGATTAACGCCTGGTAAAGCTGTAGGAGAGTAAATCGGTCGGCGCCCCACCTGGTGTGGCTCAGGCATCGCAGAGCATTTAGATGCCGCCGACACGCCAGCAATGCAAATAGAGCTGTAGTAAAGGCAGAATTTCCCACAGCCGCAGCGAGCCCGTTAATGGTTATTTAAAACAGGTAGACACTAAAAACAGAACTTTGTGGCCTACCGTTCTCCTGGACTTGGGAGGAACTATACGAGGCCGCAACGTGCACGCGGAAGGTACGATACGACAGAAAATTACGAATATAGATCGGCAGAGGGCCCCATCCATGAAACGTAGAAGGGATGTGATGACGCCATGTAGTATTGTATGTCTTCCGAATGTCGTAAAAGACAGCGACCAGATGCTGACGGCGGGCAAAGGCAGTACGGATGGCCGACTCCATGCTCACCAGATTGTCGGCGGCGGAGCGGCCTTTACGGAACCCATCCCGAGACGGAGCCAGGAGGCCCCAAGATTCCAGTACCCAATTCAAGCGCTGGCTCACCAACCGTTCAAGCAACTTGCAAAGAACGTTGGTGAGGCTAATGGGAAGGTAGCTGTCAACCGCTAAAGGGTTCTTCCCCAGTTTCAGAATGGGGATAACAAGACTTTCCCGCCATTGCTACGGAAACTCAGCCTCGACCCAAATACGGTTGTAAAGATCGAGGAGACGTCGCAGGCAGCCCACTGAAAGGTGTTTCAGCATCTGAGCGTGAATGTTATCTGGCCCAGGAGCGGTATCAGGACAAGCGGCGAGGGCACTGCGAAATTCCCCTCACTGATTGGCACATTGTACAATCCAGGATGGTTGGTGCGAAAAGAAAGACTCTGACGTTCTATCTGCTCTTTAATGGAGCGGAAGCCCAAGGGGTAGTTGGCAGAATCGGAATTAAGGGCGAAGTGCTCGGCCAAGCGGTTTGCAATGAAGTCGGAGTCAGTACAAACTGCTCCATTCAGTGAGAGTGCAGGGATGCTGACAGGGGTCCGATAGCCATAGAGGCGGCGAATCTTGGCCCAGACCTGCGATGGAGTGACATGGAGGCCAATGGTGGACACATACCGCTCCCAGCACTCCTGCTTGTGTTGGCGGATAATGCGGCGGGCTCGCCCACGCAGCCGTTTGAAGGCGATAAGGTATTCAATTGACGGATGTCGCTTGTGACGCTGGAGAGCCCGCCGGCGAGCTTTAATCGCTTCAGCGATCTCAGGAGAGCACCAAGGCACAGTCCGCCGCCGAGGGGACCCAGAAGAACGGGGAATGGCAGATTCGGCGGCAGTAACGATGCCGGTGGTGACAGATTGAACCACTGCATCAATGGCATCGTTAGATAGAGGCTCAACAGCGGCAGTGGAGGAGGAGAACAAGTCCCAGTAAGCCTGATTCATAGCCCATCTGCTAGAGCGCCCAGGAGACTGACGCTGTGGCAGTGTCAGAAAGATCACAAAGTGGTCACCACCACACAGGTCGTCATGCACTCTCCATTGGACAGACAGTAAGACGCTAGGGCTACAAATGGAAAGGTCAATGGCGGCGTATGTGCCATGTGCCAGACTGAAGGCACCTTCATTTAAGATCGAGAGATCGACCTGCGCCAATAAATGCTCAACGATGGCGCCTCGACCTGTTTCCACTGACCCACCCCACTGATGGTTATGGGCGTTAAAGTCACCCAGTAATAGGAAAGGTGGCGGCAATTGAGCTATCAGAGCAGCTAGGACATGCTGCATGACATCACCATCCGGTGGAAGGTAAACACTGCAGACAGTAACAGCCTGTGGCGTCCACACCCGAACAGCGACAGCCTCTCAAGGTGTTTGGAGAGGGACAGACTCGCTGTGAAGAGAGTTCAGGACATATATGCAGACGCCGCCAGATACCCTTTCATAAACTGCCCGGTTCTTCGAATAACCCTGATAGCCATGGAGGGCAGGGGTTTGCATTGCTGGAAACAGTTTCCTGTAGAGGAATGCAGAGGAAAGGTTGAAGGCTTGTAAGTTGGTGGAGCTCAGCTAGATGGTGGAAGAAACCGCTGCAGTTCCACTGGAGGATGGTGTTGTCCATGGCTGAGAAAGGCGTGACAGGACTGGTAAGGCAGATTACGGCGCAGGGTCACCTGCTGCATCAGATTGAGCACCTGTGAAAGTGCTTTCCATGGCGTCTGAGTGATCAGCGAGATCGAGGACCTAATCGGACGCCAGAATCTCCACCTCGTCCTCAGACGCAGAGCTTGTAGGAAGTGGTGGGATGTGTGCCACCGCTATGTCGTTAGCCTTGGGGACCTTCTTCTTCTTCTTCTTCTTCTTCTTCTTCTTCTTCTTCTCTCGCTGTGCCTTCGGTGGATCTGGCTGGGAGGGCATCACCGGGTGAGTCTCAGGGACAGAAGACGACCGTGAGGCACTGCGACCAGAGACCGGTGGTTGTTTGAGCCACTTGCGGCTGTCTGCTTTTGTACCTGTTGGAACATGCGAAGGGAGGTCCCCAAGAGACGCATCCCTTGCGAGAGGAGTCGAAGTAGTATTACGCTTCTCTGGCTGGGAAGGTGGAACTGATGGTCATGATGGTTGGTGGTGTGTTGCTCCTGAAGTAGATGGAGCAGGAGCAATAGGAAATTTAGTGCCCCACCATCAAGGGGCCAGGTGTGGGCCTTCGACTCAGAGCTGACTGGAACTGATGGAACTGTAGCAGGAGTGACAGTTTCGGCATAAGAAGATGTCATATGCACTGGATGAAACCGGGCATATTTCCACTTCGCCTCAGTGTACGTCAGTCAGTCGAGGGTCTTGATTTCCACGGTTTTCCGCTCCTTCTGCAGAATTGGACAGTCCGGCAAGCAAGGTGGATGGTGTTCTCCAAAGATGGGAGGCGGGGCACAGGGATTATGAGGATGGGATGGTCGACCACAATCACGACATACAAGTTCGGAACTTCCATCACTTGAAGCACCGCATCGGGGGAGGGATATATGGCTTGACATCATAACGGTAAACCATCACCTTGACCTTCTCAGGTAATGTGTCACCCTCAAACGCCAAGATGAAGGTACCGGTGGCATCCTGATGTTCCCTCGGACCCCGGTGGACGCGCCAGACGAAATCGACACCTCGTCGCTCCAAGTTGGCGCGCAGCTCGTCATCGGACTGTAAAAGGAGATCCCTGTGGAAGATAGTGCCCTGGACCATATTCAAACTTTTATGGGGCGTGATAGTAACAGAGACATCCCCCAGCTTATTACAAGCGAGCAATGCATGTGACCGGGCGGAGGATGCCATTTTTATCAACACCAATCCGGACTGCATTTTGGACAAGCCCTCCACCTCCCCAAACTTGTCTTCCAAATGCTCTACAAAGAACTGAGGCTTAAAAGGCATAAAGGATTCCCCATCAGCTCTGGTACAGACGAGATACCTGGGCGAATACGTCTCACTTTCAGTCAATGCCTTTCGTTCCTCCCACGGTGTAGCCAGGGAGGGGAACGATTTGGGGTCATAAACGTTACCCTTAAAATGGGTCGTCGAACGCTTAGAGACTGCTGGTGGCTGGACACCAGCAAGAGAAGATGTGCCACGCTTCATTGCGTGTCATCCACACTGATGCAACCTACCCCGACCAAGAGCCCTCCCCATGGGCGCCACCCAGCCACAGCAAAGGCCACCTGGCAGGATGGCCATTGCCAGGAGTCCTGATGCCCCAGGGAGATGGGCATCTACTCCTTGGCATACATGGGGAGTTAACGGCGCAGGCATCAGTAGAGCGATCCCTGTCTTGTCAGGGGGCTACAACCAACAGGGTACATGGCGGCTCCAGCACATCGGACTGGCTACCATGCTGGATCTTAGGTCCAAAGAAGTATAAGGTCGTCGTGGTCGCAACACTGCACAGTGCTGCGTGGTAATCGCACCCAGAGACATATCCTCGCCCAAGAGATGGAAAACGAGCGGGACACCATTGCAACGACGAGAAAGCCGGCTAAAGGTCTCAGTGCACGACAGATACAGTGCACCATGTAAGGCGCCCTTCCCCAATCGGCTCGCTCTTCGGAAAAATTTTGAAATACGGAGGTGAAACCGGAGAGGGGACCATCACATAAGGCCGAAACGTTAGAGACTCCTTTTAGTCGCCTCTTACGACAGGCAGGAATACCGCCGGGCCTATTCTTAACCCGGAACCCGCAGGGGGGCGTGAGAAGTCCGAAAGATCGAACGGGTGGGATCACGCCCATCCGGCCACTGGCCCCCGCCTTCGGCAGATGGGGCCCGCCGCCTCCCCGCAGCAATCTGCGGTGGGGTCGTGTCCGATTTCCTTTCCACTCGCTGCGGAGTGGGGCCATTCCGGTGTGCGGTGGGCCGCACATCTCCCCTAGTAGGACGTCGCGACCCGCTGGGTGTCAGCCTACGTCCTGGGGGACTCAGCCTGTCCTGCCGTGGGCCTCGGTTCGCGTCTTTTGGGCTGAGCCCCGGTGTCCTGGCTGGCTGCTCGGCGGTATATCTGGAGGAGTTGATTCGCCCCTTTGGGCGCTCGGGTTCCCGGCAAGCGCGCGTGGTTCTTCCCGCGCCGCTGTTGGCTGGGGATGCTCTCGGGCGGAATAATCGCTCCCATCAGCGGCGCTTCAGCTTTGGACAATTTCACGACCCGTCTTGAAACACGGACCAAGGAGTCTAACATGTGCGCGAGTCATTGGGCTGTACGAAACCTGAAGGCGTAATGAAAGTGAAAGTCTCGACTTGCGCGGGCCGAGGGAGGATGGGGCTTCCCCGCCCTTCACGGGGCGGCGACCTCCGCACTTCCGGGGCCTCTCGTCCTCATTGCAAGGTGAGGCGCACCTAGAGCGTACACGTTGGGACCCGAAAGATGGTGAACTATGCCTGGCCAGGACGAAGTCAGGGGAAACCCTGATGGAGGTCCGTAGCGATTCTGACGTGCAAATCGATCGTCGGAGCTGGGTATAGGGCCGAAAGACAAATCGATCCATCTAGTAGCTGGTTCCCTCCGAAGTTTCCCTCAGAGTAGCTGGTGCTCATACGAGTCTCATCTGGTAAGGCGAATGATTAAAGGCCTCGGGGCCGAAACGACCTCAATTTATTCTCAAACATTAAATGGGTGATATCTCTGGCTTACTTGGTATGCTGAAGCCGCAAGCAAACGACTCGGATCGAAGTGCCAAGTGGGCCACTTTTGGTAAGCAGAACTGGCGCTGTGGTATGAACCAAACACCGAGTTGAGGCGCCCAAATCGACGCTCATGTGAAACCATGAAACGTGTTGGTTGCTTAAGACAGCAGGACGGTGGCTATGGAAGTCGGAATCCGCTAAGGAGTGTGTAACAACTCACCTGCCGAAGCAACTAGCCCTGAAAATGGATGGCGCTGAAGCGTCGTGCCTATACTCGGCCGTCAGTCTGGCAGTCATGGCCGGTCCTTGTGGCT
Source organism: Schistocerca gregaria (assembly GCF_023897955.1). Classification (NCBI taxonomy): domain Eukaryota; kingdom Metazoa; phylum Arthropoda; class Insecta; order Orthoptera; family Acrididae; genus Schistocerca; species Schistocerca gregaria. The sequence goes on along the minus strand of NW_026061892.1, from coordinate 485,715 downwards.
GGCCGCGAAGCACTGACGAGTAGGAGGGTTGTGGCGGTGGGTGCAGAAGTGTCTGGGCGTGAGCCTACCTGGAGCTGCCTTCGGTGCAGATCTTGGTGGTAGTAGCAAATACTCCAGCAAGGCCCTGTAGGGCTACTGCGGAGAAGGGTTTCATGTGAACATCTATTGCACATGACTCAGTCGATCCTAAGCCCTAGGAGAAATCCGATGTTGATGTGGGCCATCATAGCATGATGCACTTCGTGCTGGCCCCCATTGGGCGAAAGGGAATCCGGTTCCTATTCCGGAACCCAGCAGCTGAACCCATACAAGCTGGCCCCTTCTTTTAGAGATGCTTGTCGGGGTAACCCAAAAGGACCCGGAGATGCCGTTGGGAGATCGGGGAAGAGTTTTCTTTTCTGCATGAGCGTTCGAGTTCCCTGGAATCCTCTAGCAGGGAGATAGGGTTTGGAACGCGAAGAGCACTGCAGTTGCGGCGGTGTCCCGATCTTCCCCTCGGACCTTGAAAATCCGGGAGAGGGCCAAGTGGAGGTGTCGCGCCGGTTCGTACCCATATCCGCAGCAGGTCTCCAAGGTGAAGAGCCTCTAGTCGATAGAATAATGTAGGTAAGGGAAGTCGGCAAATTGGATCCGTAACTTCGGGATAAAGATTGGCTCTGAGGATCGGGGCGTGTCGGGCTTGGTCGGGAAGTGGGTCAGCGCTAACGTGCCGGGC